>NC_029777.3:110656007-110745083 GCF_000817695.3 Arachis duranensis
ACATTATAAAGTATAAAAACATTTTATGTAAACTAAAAAAATGTAAAAAATTATATAGGTCTTGTACCGTACCTATAAATCGGAACTACCAACCTATATTTCAGATAACACTAGCCACGTCAAACAAGTAACTAACAGATAATCACGTCACAATAATAATCACCAAGAATCTCGGTATAAGCTGAGATTCACTCCAGCAAATCATCTAATGGAAACCGCCCATAGACCTATAAAGCGGAAACCTCTAAACCAATGAACCTCAGCTCAAGTAGCAACACCTGAACACCTCAATACTTACATCTCACGCTCATATTTGAATATTGATATTTTTTACTCTCCTCTAACTTGAGCGTCGGAGTCCTTTTTGTAGGTACCCCGCTCGGTTCGTGTTCAAGCAAGGCATTTTTCGCTGCCGACCGGGTCTCTCCTCCCAACAGCAGGCGGAATCCGACCTATAACGCGGAGACGTGTGTCCTTGCCGGAACATTGGCGCCCACCGTGGGGCCAAGCACCTCACTTTGTTTTCTGATTATTTTTTCGAGCTAACAGCACTACATTGGCCCATATTTCCTCTTCCCTTTTTTTCTTTTTTCAGGAACCATGACGGATCGCTCGGCAACACCCTCGACCAATCCAAACAATGCCGACCTATTGGCGGCAAATGCCGCCTTGTTAGCGAAAAACCAACGAATGGCTGAGCTTCTGGAGGCCATACAGAATAACGACGAGCAAAAGGCCAATAAGAAAGCGAATACTGACCAACACGAGGAACATCAATCGGAGTCAAACGCGAAGACGGGAGAAACCAATCCCAAAACGACGAGACGACGAACAAACCCCTTTTCAGCAGAGATAATGGGTTTCAAAATGCCCACGGGCTTTACACTCCCAATGACTTTAACGCCATACAAGGGGATCGGAGATCCTAAAATCCATGTTACAAAATTTGAATCAATGATGTTTCTCAATAGCGACTCCGATCCCATATTGTGTCGGTCATTCCCTACCTTTTTAGATGGAGCCGCTTTATTATGGTTTTCTAACTTACCTGCAGGATCAATAACGAGCTTTGACGAGTTCGCTAAACTATTCATAAACCATTTTGCAGCATCTAAAATTTACGTATGAGACTCGGACTATCTCAGCACGATCAAACAAGGACAACACGAAAGCCTAAAGGAGTACATGATGCGGTTCACAGAGGCGGCCATGCAAATCCCCGACCTTAACCCCGAACTACAGCTGCACGCCATCAAAAGTGGTCTTCGCCCTGGAAAGTTCCAAGAGGCTATAGCAGTAGCAAAACCAAAAACGCTGGAAGAATTCCGAGAAAAAGCTCAGCGTCAGATTGAAATTGAAGAACTCAGGGAAGCACGAAAGAGCGAGAAGCCAACCAAAAAAGAAGAAGAAAGGCCTCATCGGCCCTCAAGCAAAGACATCAGAAAACCATTCAAATTAGCACCAAAATTTGACACATATACAAAATTCAACACAAGGAGGGAAGACATAATCAAAGAAATTCTGCACAACAAATTCATCAAACCACCAGTCCGGGCAGGATCGTACCAAGATCAGAAATATGTGGATAAAAGCAAGCACTGCGCCTTTCACCAAAAGTTCGGTCATACAACAGATGAATGCATCGTGGCAAAAGATCTGCTGGAGAGGCTGGCCAGACAAGGACTCCTAGACAAATACGTCTCAACAAGAAAGCAACGAGAAGAAAGAGAAAGCAGGCATAAACAAGTCGAAACACCCCCATCCAAAGGAATTATTAACTACATCTCAGGAGGCTTTGCTGGCCGGGGGAGTACTACCTCGGCAAGAAAAAGAAGTTATCGAGCAATGATGGCAATGGAAGAATCTCGGCCAGAACGACAAACATCAACTCCGATCTCTCGCATCAACTTCAGCACGGCCGACTTCAAATCAACCTGTCTGAACTTAGATGACCCAGTTGTTATCTCAATTCACATGGGAGAATTAACAGTAAAGAAGGTCCTACTCGACCCAGGAAGCAGTGCCGACGTCCTTTTCTATTCAACCTTCAAAAAGATGCACTTCAGTGACAACGCACTACAGCCATCACCCGGAGAATTGGTAAGGTTCTCCGGGGAAAAGGTTTTGGTATCCGGGTATATCTGGATAAGAACAACAATTGGAGAACCTCCATACAACAAAACACTTGACATCCAATTCCTAGTAGTCGACTGTCCCAGCCCTTATAATACCATTCTAGGGCGTCCATCACTTAACGCTTTTGGAGCCATTGTTTCAACTGTTCATCTTTGTGTGAAATTTCCTTTGCAGAACAATGTCGTAGGGACAGTATATGCCGACCACAAGGAAGCAAGACAATGCTACAACGCAAGCCTCAAATCAGTAAAAAAGGAAGAAATGCCTCGGATTCACACTGTATACAATTCCGAGGACATACCAACTCTGGCGGAATTGGACCCTCGAAATGGCAACAGTCGTCCCACACCCACGGACGACCTTGAAAAGGTAAAATTAGGTGATGAGAATCAACGATTTACTAACATAGGTTCCGCTTTCATTGCAGATCATAAGGCCGACCTTGTCACAATACTAAAGACAAATGCCAATCTTTTCGCATGGACACCGGCAGACATGCCCGGTATTGATCCTAACTTCATCTGCCATAAGCTGGCTGTCAACCCTAGCGCCCGACCTATACAACAAAAGAAGAGAAATCTGGGAGATGAAAGAAGAAAGGCAGCCGAGGTGGAAACCAAAAAACTATTGGAAGCAGGCTTTATCCGAGAACTCCGATTCTCAGCATGGTTGGCAAACGTCGTAATGGTAAGGAAAAGCTTGGGAAAGTGGCGCATGTGCATGGACTTTACCGACTTAAACAAAGCGTGCCCTAAGGATGGCTACCCACTCCCCAACATAGACAGATTGGTGGATAACACCTCGGGTTTTCCAGTACTTAGCTTTATGGATGCCTATTCAGGCTACAATCAAATTCTCATGCACCCAGAAGACGAAGAAAAAATGGCATTCGTCACGGATCAAGGAAATTTCTGCTACAAGGTCATGCCCTTCGGGTTAAAGAACGCGGGGGCAACATATCAACGGCTAATGGACAAAGTCTTCAAAAATCAAATTGGGAGAAATATCGAAATATATGTAGATGACATGGTCGTAAAGTCGACCTCTGAAGAACAGCACAAGCACGACCTGAACGAGATATTCAGACATCTCAGAAAGCATAATATGCGGCTGAATCCAGACAAGTGCGCTTTCGGAGTCAAAGGAGGCAAGTTCCTTGGCTTCTTACTAACAAACAAAGGGATAGAGGCAAACTCTGACAAATGTCTTGCAGTAATCAACATGCAGTCTCCTCGGAACAAGAAGGAAGTCTAGCAACTCACAGGACGGTTAGCAGCTCTTTCTCGTTTCTTACCAGCAGCAGCAAAAAAGTCACATCACTTCTTTAATACCTTAAAGAAGTCGGATCAATTTACTTGGACGAAGGAATGTGAAGAAGCCTTCACAAAATTCAAAAACTCCTTAGGATCGCCGCCTATATTGAAAAAACCAGAGCAAGGTAAACATCTACACCTATTTCTTTCAATTTCAACTAACACAATTAGTTCAGTACTTGTAACAGATGACAAAGAACAACACCCAGTATACTTCATAAGTAAGGTCCTACAGGGTGTAGAAACAAGATACTCGATGATTGAAAAACTGGCATTTGGGTTAATTATCACAGCTAGGAGGCTGCGCCACTACTTTCAGGAATACCGAATTATAGTTCGGACTAATCAACCATTCCGGAAAGTTTTAGCCAAACCTGACTTAGCCGAAAGGCTGACAAAGTGGTCGGTCAAACTCTCAGAATTTGACATCACTTATCAATCCAGAGGATCCCCACAGGCCCAAGCCTTGGCCGACTTTATCTCAGAATTTACAAATGAAGAAGAACCAAAATCATGGGAATTGTACGTAAATGGAGCGTCCAATTACAACGGATGTGGTGTAGGAATACTACTAAAAGATAAACAAGGAGTACATGCAGAATAGTCAATCAAATTTCAGTTCCAAGCAACAAATAACCAAGCAGAATACGAGGCATTACTAGCAGGACTTAAGCTCGCAAAGGAAATCCAAGTGCCGAACTTACAGGTATATTGCGATTCTTTGCTCGTAGTCCAACAGGTGTCAGGTAATTTCCAAACTAAAGATCCCCTCCTAGAAAAATATCTACATATTGTTAAAAACATGATAAAAAACTTCCAAAAGTTCGAAATCACACATATACCACGAGAACAAAACTGCAGAGCTGACATATTATCAAAACTAGCAACATACAGAGAAGATCAACAACCAGAGAATTTGACACACCTCACACTAACGAAACCAAGTCTAGATATGCAGTATGTTCTGAATTTGTCACAGGAAGAAGATTGGCGAACTCCAATAATACACTACTTGAAGACAGGGGTCATACCAGAAGGAAATCCGAGATCTTTTAGAAGGAAAGCAACCCAGTTTACCTTAATCGGGAACGACCTATACAAGCGTGGTTTCTCCCGACCACTACACAAATGCCTAGCAGGAGATAATACCAGAATAACAATGGACGAAGTTCACGAAGGCATCTGTGGACACCATATCGGAAGCAGAAGCTTAACAGCAAAAATCTTACGTGCAGGGTATTATTGGCCGACTTTAAGGTCGGACTGCATAAACAAGGTCAGGAAATGTGAATCATGCCAGAAGTGCTCGCCATTAATGCACAGTCCGGCAGAAACATTACACGTGACCGACGTCAACTGGCCATTCCACAAATGGGGCATGAACATCCTCGGACCATTCCCCATATCACCAGGGCAGGTAAAATTTCTTCTAGTAGCTGTCGATTATTTTACAAAGTGGATAGAAGCACAGCCACTCGCAAAAATAACCTCAGACAAGGTACAAAAGTTTATTTGGAAATTTATCATTTGTAGATATGGTTTACCAAGAGAAATTGTTTCTGATAACGGTAGGCAATTTACCGATAAAAAAGTCGCTACTTTCTTAACTAGTATGAACATCAGACACCATTTTTCCTCTATCGAGCACCCACAAACTAACGGGCTCGCAGAGGCAGCTAATAAAGTAATTTTTCAGGCTCTTAAGAAGAAATTGATCGAGGCCAAAGGCCGCTGGGCCGAGCTCATACCAGAAATATTGTGAAGCTATAACACAACTCCACAATCAACAACAAAGGAGAGCCTCTTTCGCTTAGTGTACGGAGCTGAATGCATGATCCCCCTAGAACTCGGCCAAGGATCAACGCGAACCGAACATTTCAGTGAAGACACTAACAAACAAGGTCGGCACACCGAGCTTGATGTCATTGACGAAGAACGTCATCTAATAGAGCTAAGGCAAAGATCGATGCAATTAGCCATGAAACGTCAATACGATAAGAAAGTCAGATGAAGAACACTTGAAGAAGGAGACTTAGTTCTCAGACAACTAGAAGAAGTCCGAAGACCACCAGGCCACGAAAAACTAGCACAAACATGGGAAGGACCTTTCCGAATCGCTAAAGTAGTCGGCAAAGGAGCCTATCGCTTAGAAATTTTGAACGGGACAACCATGCCAAACACATGGAACATCTCGTCATTAAAATACTATTATAGTTGATAACACCACTGTAAACAAGTAGGGTGGCCAGGTACTCTTTTTCCTAACCACGAGGTTTTTTACCTAAGGAGGGTTTACTCGGGTAGGTTTTAACGAGGCCGACCATCCTACAACCCTCAAATATGAGGAACAATTTCAAATATCATACAATCATTATGCTATCTATTTTGTACAAAAAAATCCAACAAATCAAGAAACATCAAAGCTGAATTACTAAAACATGTACCAAAACAAACCCGAGACATAAGCTCGGAATGATAATATCAAAGGTCGGATGTCAAAACCGACATCAGTACTTACAAAATACAAAACATAAGTTCCATTTACTCTACAAGATGGATATTCAAAGAGGGGGAACATTTTCATCATGATCCTCATTAACCTCGTCCTGAACAAGCTTTCCATTAATTACAATTTTTGTCACATCAAGTTGACGAACGTCGAACTCAGGGGCAAATACTGATAACTGAGAAACAGCTCGGTCGAAACCCGAGGTAAACATCTCAATGCCTTGATCCTCAAGCTCATGAATACGAGCAGTCATCTCTCCTTTGGTCTTATCGTTCTCCCTTATCTCAGCTTGAAGGAATCTGATCTGATTCTGAAGACGAGTAACTTCTCGTTCTTTCTCATTCAACTTCAAAGCAACATCAGCGGCAACATCCTCTTTCTCCTTCATCTTAGTAGCCAAGTCAATGATAACCCCTTCCTTCTCCTTAACCAAGCGCTCCAAGGTAGCAAACTTCTCAGCATCAACCTGCCCAGCTCCTAGCAACTCGGTCGTACGACCAACACACAATAAACGAGCAGCAACAACCTACCAATAACAAGCATCAAAAACAAAACAAAAAGAGGAGAAGAAAGAAGAGGAGAAGAAGGAAGGAAAGCTTACTTGGACATATTTCCCTAAAGCTTCTAAGCCAGCACGACGAGTGAGCATCATATCCCCAGGGTACTGCGACGCCCTATCAAAAAGCTCAGCCAGGGGAAATTGATCACTCCACAGGGAATGAGCATTCGCCCCAGGGATGAAACCATGAAGTTTTCGCTGACGGTCAAAAACAGATGATGAAACCTCGGCAGCAGCCTTACACTCCACAGAAACCACTTCCAACGAATCATCAGGCACATCCCTTTTTCTCTTTGAAGACACTGGCTACGTAGTTGAAAAGGCAGCGCCATCCTCACCGGCCTTGAAAAGCACAGAAGCACCCACACTCTTCTCCTTTTTCTTATCAAGGAAGGATTGAAGGCGAGACGAAGTCAGATGCGGAAGACGTCCTCCTGTAAACAAAACACAAAACAAGACAAGATAAATCCGCAAAATCAGACTAACATTGAAAATACAGACATTTATTACCTATATAATTCTGCAACCCCTCTCCATCATTATCTTTCTCAAAACCCAATATCCCAGTTACTACTGCTGAGGTTTTGTTTTATGAGAATGAAAAAGGGTCGGGCTCAAAGCCCCTTATCGGATTTGAACCGATGACTTCTCAGGGGCAAGAATGGAAGGGTAGCGAAAATTAATAAAATAAATTAAAACAACTTATTAAGTATCTTTTTTATAGAGAAAGCGAAAAGATTGAAAGACATTCACCAGCAGCAAAATTCTTCAATAAAAAGTCAATAACCAAGTCCTCCTCATCCGTCCTATAAGCCTCAAGAATTTGCATGGGCTCGGAACACCAGTAAAGAGGATATCAACTCGTCATCAAGATAGAACGGATATTCTATTTCTACAGAACGGACTTTCACGAATAAAGATTTAAAGTTCTTGAAAGAAGATTTGTAAAGAAGAAACAAAAATCGCCCAGGAAAACTACTCAAACAAACCCATAAACCCTTCCGAACCCCCTTACATTGAAACAAAGAAAAGAAAACCCCAAGAGAGGGAGGATATTCAAGAAAAGACATCAAGCACTGATACGCTTTTAGAAATGCCCAAGAATTAGGGTGAAGTTGGGAAGGGGCACAATTGAGTTGAGTCAACACGTCACATTCAAAAGTGGTAAAAGGAAACCTAACATCCAGTTCAGAAAAATAGGGGGTATATATATAAAAATACCCCCAATCCCCTCTTCGCTCACAAACGCTATCTTCACTCGAGCAGGGGAGAAGCTCGACAGCAACATTGGAACCATCCTTAGTCAACTTCATAGAACAAAACTCTTGAAGAGAATCAGAATTATAGTACGTAGAGGCGCGGGTCTTAACATCATCATGGACCCAGTGATAAGGGTCATCTTCTTTAACCTCAACAACCTTATCCTTCTCTTTCAACTTTTCCTTTTCCATTTCAGACAAACAACAAAAAATATGACAAGATGCAAAGAAAGAGTAGAAGATGGAAAAAGCAAAAGATCTAACCTTTAGAAGTCATTTTGTAAACCAAAGTAGAGAGGAATGACTTCTCGAAGAAACCCAAAGAAACAAAAACAACCTATTACAACCCACTAACTAAGTGGGAAAGCCAAAAGCAAAACACTAGGGGTCAAAACCATTTCAGCTTCAGTCAAACGTTTCAGTTTCAGTCATTAAACGAAATAATGGCAGCACGTTTCCCCAAAGACGTGGGAAAACCCCACTCTTAAAAATCATTTAACAATTCTTCTTTTCTTCTTCTCAAAAACACGCGCAAAGGAGCTTGGGGGCTGTGTACCGTACCCTATAAATCGGAACTACCAACCTATATCTCGGATAACACTAGCCACGTCAAACAAGTAACTAACAGATAATCACGTCACAATAATAATCACCAAGAATCTTGGTATAAGCCGAGATTCACTCCAGCAAATCCTCTAATGGAAACCGCCCATAGACCTATAAAGCAGAAACCTCTAAACCAATGAACCTCAGCTCAAGTAGCAACACCTGAACACCTCAATACTTACATCTCACGCTCATATTTGAATATTGATATTTTTTACTCTCCTCTAACTTGAGCGTCGGAGTCCTTTTTGTAGGTACCCCGCTCGGTTCGTGTTCAAGCAAGGCATTTCCCACTGCCGACCAGGTCTCTCCTCCCAACAGTAGGCGGAATCCGACCTATAACGCGGAGACGTGTGTCCTTGCCGGAACAGGTCTAAAACAGAAAAAAATTTAAGAAAATTAGAATGCATCAGCACTTACACACCTTATCATTAAATCATTAAAGATTTCTTAAAAGTTAAAACTCAATTATAGCATTAAATGTTCTTTAACATCCTGGAAAATACCACTCACACTCAAAGATCGGAATAAAAAAACCATTCAACTTTATATGATTAATATAATATACATTTATTTAGAATAAAAATAAAGATTCTCATAACGCTTTTTTTTCCTTCATCACATTTCCTTTTCCTCAGACTATTATAGAAAACCAAAAACCCCATGAACCCTAAAGAAGCTCAAACAATTACAAGCCCAAATAATTTTAGCCCACTTTCCAAAAAATCATAATCACACACACATTAATCTTCCTAATGTATACCGTCGACATGCTCTGCTAACCATCTACTACGACCTGCTACAACCCGCGCTGCCAGTCTTTTAGGTGCGCAATTCTCTATGTACCACAGAGGAAGGAAGCTATGCATCGCAACATGCTAACTGCCACAACAAATCCATATGTATGGATGTTTCATATGATCCATACCAGAGAATTTTTCTGGTGTAACTAACTGAATTGTTAACTAACTGCTGAGTTATCATTGGCAGCTTAACACTTTTCTAACTGCTTTTGTTCTCTAGAGTGGTTTACTTGTGCACATTTACTGCCTCCTGAAACCAAGGGTTGCTCAGCTGTTGTTGCTCTAAGTAGTTGCATTAAAGTTCTGCTTCAAACACTCTTAACAAGTCCCTGAACTTGAGGAAAGCTGCTGCTGAAAGAGGCTTTGTCAGTGTATCTGCCAGTTGATCCCGAGCTAGAATATGTTGCACAATTTTTTTTTTGTGACATAATCTCTGACAAAGGACTGACTTAGTGCAAAATATTTGGATTTATTGTGTAGGATTGGGTTGGGTGACAATAAAACAGTACTTTGATTATCACAATAGACTATGGGTTTGGTAGAACAAGGGACTTCGATTTCACCCAGCAAATTTTGTAGCCAGATAATCTCAGTTACTGCATCTAAGATGCCTCTGAATTCTGCTTCAGTGCTGCTTTTTGAGACTGCAATTTGTTTTCTACTTGCCCAGGACACTAAGTTTGAACCCAGGTAAATTGCATAACCATTTGTCGACTTCCGGTCATCAACATCACTGGCCCAATCAGAGTCACAAAACCCATATATTATGAAGTTAGTGAACTTGTTGAACCTTAGCCCATGTTGTAAGGTGCCTGCTAGATACTTGAGAATCGCTTTACAGCTTTCTAGTGGGATTCAAGAGAGTTGTGAAGAAATTGAGCTACTTTGTTCACAGAGAAAGAGATTTTTAGTCTGGTGATTGTGGCATACTGAAGGCCACCAACAATGGATCTGTATAGTGTGGGGTTGTTGAAGGCAGTGTCACCAAAGGCAGAGAGTTTTAGGGATGAGGTCATAGGGGTTGGTATTGATTTTGCATTGTTCATATCAGCTTTCTTTAGAAGTTCCTTAATGTATTTGGTCTGCTTCAGTGTGACAGTCCCTGTGGAGCTTTTGCAAATTTCAATTCCAAGAAAATAGTGTACTTCACCAAGATCTTTTAAGGAGATTGTATTGTGTAGTTGTGTCATAATTGCTGCAATTTTACTTTCAGAGGTACCAGTTACTAAAATGTCATTCACATAGACAAGGATGTAGGTGGCAGAGGTTGCTGTGAGCTTTGTGAACAGGGACACATAAGATTTTGTGCTTGTGAAGCCAGATTGATGAAGTGCAACACTTAGTTTTGTAAACCACGCCCTTGGAGCTTGTTTGAGTCCATAGAGAGATCTTTGGAACTTGCAAACTTGCAGACTGTTAAGGGATACAAAGCCCTCTGGTTGTTTCATAAAAACTTTTTCATAGAGGTCACCATTTAAGAACGCATTGTTGAAGTCAAACAGGCGAATTTTTCACCCTTTTGCAAGTGAAATGCTCAACATGGCCCTGACCATTGAAGGCCTAACCATTCAATGGGCTGAATATTTGGTCATAATTGACCTTTTGCTTTTGGTGAAACCCCTTTGCCACAAGCTTGGCTTTGTATTTTTGGATGCTACCGTCATGATTTCTTTTCACTCTGAACACCCATTACAACCTATGGGAGCTGAGTGAGTCGGCGGATCCACCAAACGCCAGGTGGGTTGAGTATTCTTCTTCCATTGCTACTCTCTAGTGTAGGGTGGCAAGAGCTTCTTCGATAGATGCTGGTAGGGGTTTTTTTGCACATTGTTCACTATATAATTAGTATTTGTCACATATAATAATAAGAAGCATGATGATTGAGTCACAATTAGGAGGTGTTGTATTCAAAGACTCTTAATTTAAAGAGTAAAGACCCAATCCGGTCCTTGTCCATTTTCACGAAGGACAAAGCGATCCCTGTCCAAAAAAAAGGGACACTTCGACTCTCGATCTTTTTATTTTGGGACAATACGGTCCCTCTGTTAAAAAATTCATTAAATAATAATAAAAATTAGTTTTGTGGAGGGTTTTATTTGTATTTTGTGGGGGGTTTTAAACCCCCACAAAAATCTTTTCAACAATATAACCAATTACTACCACTACTACCATTATCTTTTTCATCCTCATTATTATCACTCTTACTTCTATTATTTTTATTATGTAACCATATTTTATCATCATCATTATCTCTTCTACTGTCATCATCACCAATACCAATATTATCAACATTAAAGTTTTCTTCTTTTATTCTTATTCCATGTTATTTTTTTCCTTTAAAAGGTATTATACTATAATTACTTTTATTTTGTGGCATCATTTTTATCAATGATTTTTCTTCATTTAACCACCATTGATGAAGGAATTTTTTAAAAACAAAATTATTAATAGTTTGTGGAGGTTTAAAACCCCCACAAAATTAATTTTTATTATTATTTAATAAATTTTTTAACAGAGGGACCGTATTGTCCCATAATAAAAAGGTTGAGGGTCGAAGTGTCCCTTTTTTTTGGACAGGGATCGCTTTGTCCTTCGTGAAAATGGACGAGGACCGGATTGGGTGTTTACTCTAATTTAAAACTTAACTTAGGCATTTTAGAACCGACTTAGAGTTCGGTTCACCGATTTTTTTGTCGAACTAGCAGGTTAGGTTCAGTTTTTATAACTACGAATGAAATTATAACGGTGAAATATTATTTTAGGTACAAAAAGTCATTTTGCAGATCGTGCTATTATTTCACTTTAAAGTTCTAATTGAAAAAAAGTCTCGCATTTTGCTCAAAAGATGATAATTTTTTTATTTTTTTAACCATTACTTAAAAGAAAAAGTTTTACGGTGCATGTTAATTGAATTTTGCCGGTTGTTTAAGAAACCTGGGTAAAAAGAGATAGAGTTGTTATAACCCTTAATGCTGGCCCTTTTAGTATTGAAGAATTTATTTTCTACTTTTGTTTATCAAATTTGAAATATTTGTCAATTTATGTTTTTTTAATAAATGCATATCTAATAATCTGTTTTTATATGAGTATGATTCGTATATAATCTAAAAAGCCTAGTTTGATAAAACGATCTCGAATACATAACTAATTAAAATGATTTGAAAAAGAAATGATATTTTGACTCTCTAAAAATAATTTTAGTTCGATAAAATGACTCTAAATATTATTAGAGTACACTTTAAATAGAATAAATTTGTTTCAATAAAATATAAATTGCTATATCCATATGAATTATTCAATTTAAAATATTCTAAAACAAAAAGTAAAACAAACACAAAGTTGCCAATGAGTAATAGTTTAAATGACATAGTCTCCCCATACTTAATTAAGAGGTTACGGATTCGAATCTCCTATCTTTGATAAAAAAAAAACACAGTGTAAAAATAAAAAAAAACACGAAGTTAATACATGATTTATTATGTAGGTAAATTTTCTTTTATCGATAGTTATGTTTATATATAATTGAATGTAACTGATCAGTTAGTTTAGTTGTATAGGTTAGTATTTCTCCATTTTCATTCTAGCGATCGATTTACATTCTAACAATTTATTCACCAAACAATAAGAATATTCTAGATAAAACAATATTATTCGCTTGTTTAAAATTATTAGGCCTTGATGGAAATCGGAAACACTTAATAAGTTCAATTTCCCAATATGCAACAATAACTAGCAATAGCTACGAGATCAGATCATAGGCATACAAATCACTACAAATTGGTGATGAATAAGAAGGAATATATATTCATGCATCAACAAAAAAAATCACGAGGATAATATTTCACAAGAAGAGTTCTAGTATCAACCAACAAAGTTCCAACATTCAATTTAAAAAAGTAAATTAGTTAATTCCTAGAGTTTTCCTCTACGGTAATGTTCTAAAAGCTCAAGTTCTCCAATGCCAAATTTGGTGCCTCAGGTTGCGGCATTGGCCACAAGATTTCCATCCTTAATCTTGACGGGGCTAACCTCAGAGAGAAGGTCCAAGCATGGTGCTGCTCGACATACCCCTTGAAGCAGGAAGTGAGCAGTACAATACCCTACAAGAAATTGTTCAGTGACATCACTCGACGGATCATAAGGTGAAGCCTGCATCATCTCAATCAAACAATTTAACAAATCAAGATTGACATCAATCAATTGTACTAAGAAAATATCAACTGAAACGGTAGAAGATCATACATACAGGATATCCTGGTTTACCAGGTTGGGGAACATGAAACTTCAATTCCAAATCTTGAAACTGTAAATTTATCATATGGACGTAGTGTTCTGACAAGTCAATCGTGCCAGATGCCTTGCGAGACTCAAAATTGGACAGTAGATAGAACCAACGTGAAGCATTCCTTAAGGCGTCCCAGGTTGAAGAGAACAGAGGCCTTCTCCAAATGGATGTTATGCTGAGAAGAGTGCTGTTGAGGGTTGATGGCATTGTACCAAACAAAGATAGGTGGGTTGGGTGATAACGCATGAGGCAGTCACGGTGAAGGGGTAGTGAAAGGTCATCACGCAGCATCTGATTGCGCAATTTGTGTAGCATTTCCAGAAGGCCATCTACTCTCTCTGCCACACTCTCAGAGTATTTGAGGACAAAGTAACTGCGCAGGGACTCATAGAGATTCAAGGGCTCACTCTTCTTCAAAGGAATGAATGCAAGAATATCTGACGACGAAGAAGACAAGTAAGCTTGGGGGATTGCCGAATCTGACGACCAAGAAGACAAGGAAGATTGGAGGATTGCCGATTCTGTTGGATAAGGAGGAGGCATGTCCCATGGGTAAGCCACCAGCTTTCCATACTTCATCATCTTGAAAGGATTGTACTCGGAGTGGATGAGGTCAATGGGCATTCGTCGTGTTGGTACATGGTATGGCAGCTTGGATACCGTCGAGTGCAGCTTGGCTTTCGTCGAGGACCCGCAGCAAATCCCTCTAACTAATATCTCAGGGACACATTCTGCATCATGATCAAGAGCACAGGATTCGACCGATGAGAATTCATGAGGTCGCTCGGATTCGGGTAGGATGGATGATTGCCTCTGACGAGCCTCCGTCTCAAAGAATGTGGCCTTCTGGTAAAGATGAGTTACCCAGGTTTGGTCAAAAGAGTCGACATGTTTCCGTGCAGCCGAATCAGTAGGTATCAGTTCATATGCTCTACTATAAAGCTTAGAAACCTAAACATCATCATCATCAATTCATCATCATTAGAATGAAGAATAAATGTAAAATCAATCAAGAGTGAAGACTCACCGATATAAACGATAGGGCACATCGGTGTTGTTGGAGAGCGTAACTGGCGTCGTTGTTGTTCAGTTCTTCCCGTAATTCGAGCTCGGAAGCCTGAGCGGAGAAGAGGAGGTGCAGAAACTCCGCGAAGACGAGAGTCAAATCGAGGGTGGCGACCACGTCCTTGGCAAAAACCTGCCAGAGTTGGAGGAAGAAATTGGCGGCAACTTTGAAGGCTTCCATTGCAAGGTGACGGCCAAGGGCGGTGGTACGGTCGCAAGAGGCAGCAATCTGGCTGTAGATGGCTCCGAGGTTGAAGACAACAGCGGCCTTCTCCAATTGGATGGCGTTGCGCTGCGAGGAGACCCCATCCTGATGGTCAGGGTTGAAGGCGTCGTACCAGACAAAGAGAATGGGGTCGGCGTCGAAGGAGATAGAGGTGAAGAGTGTCTCAGCCATGGAAAGGCATTTGAAGTAGTGGAGGAGGCAGTCACGTTGCATAGGAAGGGAGAGGTCCGCTCTACGCTCCACCATGTCCCGGCGGCATTTGTTTAGGGTTTCGAGAACGCTTTCAACTTTTTGTGCATCGCTCTCCGAGTATTTTGAGGCTACCAACTTACGTAACGGCAGGTACAGCTCCACCGGATCAGTCTTCTTTAGTGGGATTGACAGCATCATTTCCGGGTTTAACAACTCCCGATCATCGTTGTTCATGGCGTCGTCGAATTATGATACGATTAGGAATCACTGAAATGGAATTGGATTTGGATTTGCAAATTCCGCACTCCTCCCCTCCCCCTTTTAACCTATTCGGGGATTTTTAATTTTTAATTATAAAATTTAAAATTTGAATAAGATAAAAAAAAAACTCCAATTTATTTTATATTTTAACTTTGCCGCATAAAAAACAAAGAAAGAAGGGATACAATCTAGAATTTACAGATGTCAATGCTTTTAAATTATATGCACCAAAAGGAATGCATGAACTAAGCTTTTAAATTATTGACATCAAGTGGAACTTCCACAAATTGCAGTAAAGGAGGTACTGATTTAGAAACACAAGGCTTGGTTGTTCTCACATCACTGTAATGATTTCAACAGAGAGAATAAGTCATCTTCTGAAGTGGTGAAAATCTTGGTGATTCTGTGGTCGATAAAATTCAGTTACATGGAAACATGTCTCCCAATCTTGATGTGAAATGTTGTCAAGTTAGAAGCAATTAAGATGAAGACAATATCAGAACTGAAAAAATTTAAATGCATCTGATACATTATAACTTAATGGAATAAGTGTTGATCCTGTGGCATGTACCGATGAAAGTGGTAAAGTGATAACTCAAAGTAGCATTAATGTGTTTGAGAATAAGCTTGTTTGTGAGGATACACTGTGCTCAAAGCAAGCCGTTGATGAAGGCGGCAGAGTTAAAAACATGTGAGTTCAGATTTTGGCATCTGCTTAAACTATTTACTAGTTTTTGGCCATCTGAAACCATAAATAAGAAGTGGTGTTTAGGTAGTTGAAAACAAATGGAATCAAAGAGACTCAGTTACTAGTTTATCATGCACGCAGAAGATAACTACAATGCCTGCACTCTATTTTAATAATAAATTAAATATTAATATAATAAAACATAAAGTTATGCAACTATTTTACACTATCCATAAGTAATTCAGTGACCAAGATTTCCCTCCTCTCAAGCAGCATAAACATAACTAGAGCCAACAACCATTAAAGGAATTCAGACTGATCTTCCATTTCCTAAAAATCCTAAACCTCAGAATCAACACCTTATGACCACAAGAGCCAAAGCTGGCATTACAAAACCAAAAACATTCTTATCCACTGCCTCTTCAACCTACTCAAGCAATGAAATCTATAGAGTGGAAACTAGCTATGATTAAAGAATTTAATGCGTTGCAAAGAAACAAGACATGGGACGTAGTTATTCCACCACCAAATGCTGTAGTTACAAGACAATGTTTGGTACAGCATGTGCATAGAACCTTTTTTTTAGTTTGTTCATAATAATAAATTGTATAAAATTTCAAACTGTTTATTATTAATGTTTGATAAGGAGACCCGATTAAAAATTTAAATTGATTTAATTGTTGTTTATCATAGTGCCTTAACGTAATTTAGTATCTTGCTCCTACTTTTTATGACGCTTTAAACCAGTGAAACACAAATTGCTTGAATACTAATTATAAGTATATTTGAATTTCTTTAATAGTGTGGTTATGGATGAATATGTTGGTAATTGGTAGTGAAACAGTCATTGACAAAAGTGAATCCATTAAGACTTTCTTGATGCAACTCTTTGAAGTATCACTATCTTATTCTCGATTTTGGTTTTGAGTGTGGCTAACTTTAGTGTTAAGTAGAGTTTTCTCATTTAAAATTTTTAAATTGAAGCTTACATTTCAAGAGTACCTTTTAATCTATATTATTTTAAAAAAAAAACAAAAGTATACTTTAAAATTTGAAATTTAATTATTAAAAAAATAATATTTAAGATGAAATTATAATGATGAAATATTATTTTAGGTAAAAAAACTATTTTGCAGATCCTGTTATTATTTCACTAGCATTGCTAATTGATAAAAAAGTCTCACATCTTGCTCAAACGATAGTAATTTTTTTATTTTTTAATCATTACTTAATAAAAAAAGATCTTTCCTTAAAAAAAATGCCAATTGTTCTACAAACCTATGTAAAAAGAGATAGAGTTGTTTAGAACTCTTGGTGCAAGCCCTTCATTCTATTTATTTTTTTTGTTTAATAAATGCAGATCATTTAATAATCTGTTTTTATATGAATCTCATTTGTATATAGTCTAAAAAATACAGTTTGATAAAAGCATCTCGAATACATAACTAACTAAAACTATTTAAAAGAAAGATATGTTATTTTAACTCTATAAAAATAATTTCAGTTCAAAAAATTGACTGAATATTATTAGAGTACACTTTAAATAGAATAATTTTTTTTCAATAAAATATAAATTCTTATATTCATATGAATTATGCAATTTAAAATATTCTAAAACAACAAGTAAAACAAACACAAAGTTAATACATGATTTATTGAGTAGATAAATTTCCTTTTAATGTTAGATATGTTTATACACAAAACTCATCAGTTAGTTTAGTGTATACGTTAGTATTTCTCCATATTCATTCTAGTGATCGAATTACATTCTAACAATTTATTCACCAGAGTTCTAGCATCAATCAAGAAAATTCTACCGTCCAATTTAAAAAAGTAAATAAGTTAATTCCTAAAGTTTTTCTCTACGGTAATAATCTACAAGCTCATGTCCTCCAATGCTAAATTTGGTGCCTCTAAGGTTGCGGCATTGGCCACAAGATGCCCATCCTTAATCTTGACAGGGCTAACCTCAGAAAGAAGGTCCAAGCATGATGGTGCTTCACATACCCCTTGAAGCAGGGAGTGAGCCTTACAATACCCTAAAAAAATTGTTCAGTGACATCACTCGGATCATAACCTAAAAGCTCAGATGTCAACGGATTATAAGCTGAAGCCTGCATCATCTCAATCAAACAATTTAACAAATCAAGATTGACATCAATCAATTGTACTAAGAAAAGATAAACTGAAAAGGTAGATGATTATACATACAACATGTCCAGGTAATGATGATTCATAAGATTGGAGATCACAAAACTTCAATTTCAAGCCGCCAAACTGATTTGTTATCATATGGATGTATTGTTCTGCCAAGTCAATGGTGCCAGATGCCTTGCGAGACTCAAACTTCCACAGTAGAGAGAACCAATGTGAAGCCTCAGTTAAGGCATCCATGGCAAGGCGATGGCCTTGGATGGTGCTTTGATCGCAGGAGAGAGAAACGTGGGTACAGAGGGCTGCCAGGTTGAAGAGAACAGAGGCCTTCTCCAAATGGATGTTATGCTGAGAAGAGTTCTGTTGGGGGTTGATGGCATTGTACCAAACAAAGATAGGTGGGTTGGGTGATGCATTCATAGGGAAGAAAGGCTCAATCATGCAAAGGCATTTGAAATAATGGACGAGGCAGTCACGGCGAAAGGGTAGAGAAAGGTCATCACGCAGCATCTGATTGCGCAATTTGTGTAGCATTTGGAGAAGGCCTTCTACTCTCTTTGCCACGCTCTCAGAGTATTTGAGGACAAAGTAACTGCGCAGGGACTCATAGAGATTCAAGGACTCACTCTTCTTCAAAGGAAGGAATGCAAGAATATCTGACAACGACGAAGAAGACGAAGACGAGAGGATTGCCGAGTTTGTTGGATAAGGAGGAGGCATGTCCCATGGGTAAGCCACCAGCTTTCCATCCTTCATAATCTTGAAAGGATTGTCCTCCGAGAGGATGAGCTCAACGTACATTTTCTTTTGTCGTAGCATGAGTTCCGTGGTTTTCCTGGAGCGCCTGTAAATCCCTCTAACTAATATCTCTGTGACACATTCTGCATCATGACCAAGAGCAAAAGATTCGACCGATGAGTATACTTGAGGTCGCTCGGATTTCGGTAGGATGGATGATTTCCTCTGACGAGCCTCCGCCTGAAAGAACGTCGCCTTCTGGTAAAGATGCGTTACCCAGGTTCGGTCAAAAGAGTTGACATGTTTGCGTGCAGCCGAATCAGTACCGATCAGTTCATATGCTCTACGATAAAGCTTATAAACCTACATCATCATCATCAATTCATCATCACTAGAATGAAAAATAAATGTAAAATCAATCAAGAGTGAAGACTCACCGATCTAAACGATAAGGCACATCGGTGTTGTTGGAGAGCGTCACTGGTGTCGTTGTTGTTAACTTCTTCCCGTAATTCGAGCTCGGAAGCCTGAGCGGAGAAGAGGAGGTGCAGAAACTCCGCGAAGACGAGAGTCAAATCGAGGGTGGCAACCACGTCCTTGGCAAAAACCTGCCAGAGTTGGAGGAAGAAATTGGCGGCAACTTTGAAGGCTTCCATTGCAAGGTGACGGCCAAGGGCGGTGGTACGGTCGCAAGAGGCAGCAATCTGGCTGTAGATGGCTCCGAGGTTGAAGACAACAGCGGCCTTCTCCAATTGGATGGCGCTAAGCTGTGAGGAGACCCCATTCTGATGGTCAGGGTTGAAGGCGTCGTACCAGACAAAGAGAATGGGGTCGGCGTCGGAATAGACAGAGGTGAAGAGTGGCTCAACCATGGAAAGGCATTTGAAGTAATGGAGGAGGCAGTCACGTTGCATGGGAAGAGAGAGGTCCCCTCTACTCTCCACCATGTCGCTGCGGCATTTGTTTAGGGTTTCGAGAACGCTTTCAACTTTTTGTACGTCGCTCTCCGAGTATTTGGAGGCTACCAACTTACGTAATGGCAGGTACAGCTCCACCGGATCAGTCTTCTTCAGTGGGATTGACAGCACCCGATCATCGTTGTTCATGGCGTCGTCGAATTATGATACGATTAGGAATCCCTGAAATGGAATTGGATTTGCAGATTCCGCACTCCTCCCCTCCCCCTTTTCAACCTATTCGGGGATTTTTAATTTTTTAAATTATAAAATTTAAAATTTGAATAAGATAAAAAAAAACCACCAATAAAGAATTTACAGATGTATGTCAATGCTTTTAAATTATATGCAGCAAAAGGAATGCATGAACTAAGCTTTTAAATTATTGACATCTGATTTAGAAACGCAAGCTAAGGCTTGGTTGTTCTCACATCAGTGTATCTAGTTTTAGAAACGTGCAATGATTTCAAGAGAACTTTGAATCATTCAAATGCATCTGATACATTAGAACTTAATGGAATAAGTGTTGATCCCGATGAAAGTGGTAAAGTAATACCTCAAAGTAGCATTAATGTGTGTCAGAACAAGTTTCTTTGTGAGGATACACTGTGCTCAAAGCAAGCCGTTTATGAAGGCGGCAGAACAAAAAACATGTGAGTTCAGCTTTTGGCATCTGATTAAACTATTTACTAGTTTTTGGCCATCTGAAACCATTTTTACTGCCACTTTTTTGGGTTGAAAACACATTTTTATTATTTAAAGTGGATCTCTTCTAGAAAATCCAAATATTTTTAGTCCATTAGTAAAGCTTAAGCACTAAAGAAGATTTTCCAACTTATTCTAAAAGCTGAGATTTTTTGGGTTTTACATTGCTTATCCAAATTTTCACTATAGTAGTCTTAAACCATTAAAGTTCCCTGCTGTTTTCCCGTTCGCCATTAAGAACCATTGTTCACAATAGCTTTTGACATGCGGAATTTGTAATTTCTACATTAGATCAATTACTTGTGTTTCCAAGCTAACTCTTAAGTAAGGACAAAGTGAAACACAAAAATGGAGGCAAACACCAGACAGCAATGAACACTAAGATCAGAAATGGAGGTAGACCTCCTTACAAATGAAAAACGAAAAAAAAAAAAAGTGATTAGTTGTTTTCCCATTAGCTGAGAAAAGACTATTTATGGCCTTCTTCTTCAATATGTTTTCTTAGAATATTATTAATTTGTAATATATATATATATATATATATGAGAAAAGACTGATTTTTTATGATTAATGATTGATGGGTAAGAAGAAACCGCAAAAGATTAAGCAGCTTTCATCAGTAGAAATAGCTGAAGCAGCATCATCATCAAAAGAAGCAATAATAGAGCAACAAGAAGAACAGCTACCTAGGAAAAGAGGAAGACCAAAGAAGATTATTGTGAAAATGGAAGGTGGTGGTGGTGGTGGTGATGTGGAAGAGAGAAAAGCACAAGCAAGCATGGATATTATTATTAGCTCATCATCAATGGAACAAGAACAAGGTAAATAGAACAAAGAAGAAGAAGCACAAGTTCCTAAAGGAGGGGTGGTGGTTCCTTCTAGAAGCTGAGCTGAGCTAGGAGGAAAAGCAAACCAAGAAAGAGCAGTTAGCAGTTAGTTTATGTATTATACATGATTATTATCTATAATTTATGATACTTAGTTCTTTTCTTTAATTCAAAAAAAAAAAGATTGGTTCAATGGATAGTTATGTTTAGTTTTTTTAGGGATGATATCAAAAAGTGATATTATTATTGGAAATTAAACAAGAAGTTTCGGTTATCAAGACCAAACTCCTCTTCAAATATATATATATTGAAGATTAATCTTTATCTATCTTGGAGGGTTCATAAGTATTCTAATCCTTGTTTGAATCATATATTATGTTATAGCCTATGAGTTCATAAATCTTATTAGCTGTAACTTTAATTGAAAACATGAACTTGAATGCTATATTTGAAGTTAACATCAAATTTATTGGGGTGGTGATGTTCCTCAAATGCTTTAATTTGAACTATCAATTACTTTGTGCATATATAATGATATATTGTGGTATATATTTTCTTAAATCTTTCAAACATGTCTTTTTCTTTATATTTATATCTGATTACTACTGTTCCTACCCTGGCCCAAGGATAAAAGCCCAGGTCCAAATAAAAGGCCTAATCCGAAGAATTAAGCCTAGCTAAGCACCGATCTTCATATAAGAAGTCGGTGTTGACCACGACTTACTCTAAAGAAGTCGGACATGAGATTAGCTGGCAGATAAACACTCATTCAAATGAGTAACCGCCCCTAAAATCTCTCTACCCGCTTCATCAAGCCATATCTTAACCTCCCTAAGATAAAGGGACGGTTAACACCCAAAAGATACGGCACTACTCCAACGGTGGTTATTGGCTCACCACTATAAATACACTGACACCCCTCAGGTATCTCTAAGCCCAATACTCTTTAGTCCTGCTAACACCCTTGCTAACTTAGGCATCGGAGTGTCTTTGCAGGTACCACCCCCATCCATTCGCGCATACAAGTCGGAAGGAGACTCCAGCATACGAACCAGCTCGGAGACTACCATCCGCGGACGATTGGGCCAACTAGCGCCATCTATTCTATTAATCTCCGGTTATCCACCGTAACATTGGCGCCGTTGCCGGGGACCCGGGAGATCATCCATCGATGGCGGACAGATCCCACGAAGAAGGCCATGTGGAGACAGATTCTGAACAAGAGAATCTGGACACAGGCAATAACGATGTGGACTGATACGTAAAAATGAGATTTCACGTACAACCGGCAAGTATATCGGGTCGCATCAAGTAATAAAACTCACTAAGAGTGAGGTCGATCCCACGGAGATTGGTAGATTAAGCAACTTTAGTTAATGGTAAATTTAGTCAAGCAAACATGGTTTTGATTTCATGAGGTTTGTGATTTTTGAACATAATTGCAAGAATTTAAATGGCAAAGAATTTAAAGAACTAGAGGAGAGAAATAAAATGAAAGTAAATAACGGAAACTTAAAATGCAAGAAACTTAAATGACATCAAAGATAACTTGCAGGGAATTAAAGGTTGCAGAAATTTAAAGAACATAAGAGTAAATAGCAAGAACTAAAGGAACAGAATGTGGATAACAAGAATAATAAATTGACAGAATGTAGAAGGGAATTGGGTTATGGGTAGTCAAACAACTAGAAGCAAAAGAAATAAGAATTAATGATGGAGAGGATCATTAGGGATCAGAGATGCAAGTTTTCATGAATTGATGTTAGTCAAGTCCTTCTCAATCATGGGTATAGATCCATGGCAAATGGGTGATTGAATCCCAATCTCTTGGTGATTCAATCTCTCTCAACATAGCCAATTGCCACTCTCGTGATCTAATTGTTATCATTCCTCAAATTCACCACACAATTCTCATAGATTAACCCCTCTCTCGATGGTGGTTGAATCTTTGAAGAACAAGAGTTTCCTCTTTAGATTAACCACTTGAATTGAGTAGGAAAAGAGGAGTTCATCAATGCATTCAAACAAGCAGAGCTCTTCCCCCTAATGAAAAGGGAATTAAGTGATCATTGCTCTCAACTGAAAACTAAATTGCATGAAATTAAAGTGCATGAAAATAAAGAGTGAGACTTCAAAACAGAAATTGAGAATTCAAGAATTCATAAATGAAAACTACAAATTAAACTACACTACTACTAAGGAAGAAGAGAAGGGGAAGTGAAGAAGAGTGTATGAAGGGGAGGGGTCCGAAGACCCACTCTCAATGGAGTGTGCCAATTCACAGAATTTCAAATTGGTCTCCTCCGTATCCCTTCAATCCAACCTCTAATTCTATGAAACTATGGCCTTTATATAGGCTTTCCTAAATTACAAATTGAAATGAAATTAAAAACAAATTACAAACAAAATGAAAATTAACTATTCTAGATGATTCTTGTGGCCTTGATTGATTGAGATTTATGGGTTTTGCTTGCTTGAGGTTAGCTAGCTCATGAAAGAATTCTTGTCAAATAGAGGAAACAAGACCCATTTTCATTGTTCTGGCCCAATGGCTTGGCGTTTTTGCCAATAACGCTAGCCTTAATGCACGTTGGCAACGTGCAAAGTATTTTCCTGGAAGTGGGCATTGGTGTTTGGGCGTTGTTAGCCCAAGTTGTTGCTAACAACTTGCTTTTCTTCTTCTTGACTCTACTTTCATGTTTAATGTTGCCCAGAATTTGAGTGTCAATCCTATGCTTCAATATGGACTATCATACATCATTGGAAAGCTCAGAGTGTCTTCTTTCTAATGCACTTGGAATCATCTCAATCGGATTTTTCTAGCTCAAGTTATGCTTCCTCAAAGAAGGTAAGGTCAGGCTGCCAAGTTTGTTGGAGTTGTTGCTGAACACGCCCCTCTCTTCCAAGTTGGCAACGTGCAAACCTCCCAAGGCTGAGACATGGGGCTGGTGTTGTCCTCAAACACGCCCCCTTGTTGGCACGTTGGCAACGTGCTCGTGCTCCCTCCAAGGCTAGTTTCTAGCTTCCTCAAATTTCAACCTCATTTTCTTGTTTTTGGGACCTAAAGATGACTCTGATTCAAGCTTCCATTTCATGCTTCACTATAGACTATTATATATGGTTGGAAAGCTCTGAATGTCAGCTTTCCAACGCAACTGGAATCACTCAATTTGGATCTCTGTAGCTCAAGTTATGCTCCATTGAAGAGGACATGGTCAGGCTGCTAAAATCGCAGGCGTTTTTGGCAAAAACGCCTTTGTATTTCCAAGTTGCCAACGCCTTCAGATTCTGAACCTCTAAATGAAGCCAGCTTTTGAAGCTTCAAATGAATGCCAATCCCATACTATGATATATGGTTGGAAAGCTATGGATGTCTACTTTCAAATGCCGTTGGAATCACCTCATTTGGAGCTTTGTAGCTCAAGATATACTCCATTGAAGGAGGTAAGGTCAGGCTGTCCAGCTCACCAGCGTTTTTGACAAACACTCCTTTGTATTTCAGCGTTGGCAACGTTGGCTTCCTTTCCTGGACAGCCTCCTTGCTTGGCGTTGTCACAAAACACTCCAACTCTTCCTGGAGTTAGCAACGTGCTCGAGCTATCCTCAAGGCTCCATGCTTGTTGCTTGGCGTTGTCATTGAACACGCCTATGTTTCCTGGCGTTGGCAACGTTGGCTTGAGTTGTTGTCAAACACGCCAATGAAGAGTGGCGTTGGCAACGTGCTCGATGGATGGAGATCCAAGGCTTGCTGCCTACCAAGCTTTCCTCTCCTCTCTTGCCAAGTCTTGCCTCTTGACGTTATTGCCAAACACTCAAGTAGAAGTGCAAGTTGGCAACGTGCAAACTCCTCTAGAATCACTCTCCAGGGCTGCTGGCGTTATCATCAAACACGCCAATGGTAGCCCAAGTTGGCAACGTGCACTCTGCCTCTTATCATCCAGGGCTTCCTCACTTCATTGCTTCACACATTGGCATTGGCAACACCCTTCTAGAGTTGGCAACGCCCTTGGTGACTTCCTTCTTGCTCCAGGGCTCTTTGCTTCACCTATCATCAACCAAACACATGCATCAAAGCCTTGCTAAATCACAAGATTTTGCATCATTCATAACATCAAACAATTCTTGCATAAATCTCATGAAAATGCACATAATTAACTATGTTTGATTGAATCAAGGCATGCATACAATTCTCATCCAAATACTTGCTTATTGCCTAAGAAAATGCATGAAACCAACCTAAAGCATACAAAAAATGGCTAGTAAAACTAGCCAGGATGCCCTGGCATCACAATACCAAACTTAAACCTTGCTTGTCCTCAAGCAAGAAAAGAATCATGCAATAGAGATTGACAATCCAAGGTTAGAAGAATAGTAAGTTAATGTTCATGGCAAGCTAGTTTTCTGTGCATGCTACAATCACAAAAGAAATGTAAATGATTGATGCTTCTATCTAGCTCAATTTATGAAATCTTTTTCTTATATTTATTCCTTGAAACAAGCTTTTGATTTTTCTTATTAGCTTCTCCTTTTGGGTGCTTTGCCCCATGAGTTAATAACAAAACTACGATTCTAAATGCTTTGTTTTCAAGTATTACCACTTGATACATAAGCACCACAAGCATTTAATTAGAGGACTTCATTAAGCTCGTTTTATTTTTTTTCTTGACTCTCTAATCATTGATGCTCAGTTCTTTTCTTTTCTTGACTCTCTAATCATTGATGCTCAGAGCCTTGAGCTTTGAGGGAGTGCTTTTGCACTTGAGCCTAGCCTTGACTTCTAAGTGTTTTGTTTTCAAGCATTTTACTTGATACATAAACACCACAAGTACATAACAATGAAATTGTCATTGGTACTCAGAGCCTTCAGCTTTCTCATTCTTTCCCTTTTTCTCTTCTTGCCTTAATTGCATTTGCTTCTTCAAGGTTTTCAAAAGATTTCACAAAATGTCCTAGATGAAAACTTCAATTAAATAAAATCTAATGTACTTGAGCAACAATCAATCATACTAGCTTTCCAATACTTGTATGCACATACTAATTTCTTCTTTAATTCCTTGTTTGTTTATGATCATGATACTTTACTGCTTTAAGCTTTACAAAACTCAAGTTGGTAGTCATAATGTCACAGCAGCATGTTGCAATTTAGAAATCAAACTATGCCTATTCATACCACACATGTATATAAAGAAGGTAATAAGACAATCATGCAATTTAAAGTGCTGGAAACAAATGAGAGGAAAAAGAACTTTACAACCTTGTAATTTATCTTCTCTATTGTTGTCCTTTTCCTCCTTTTCTTTCCCTTCCCACACCAAACTTAGAATGATTGCTTGTCCTCAAGCAACAATTAGAACCGTGGCTATGGGGCTAAGATAGATCATGAATGTCTTACACAATGAAACATTAGTAGCACATGTGTTTCAAGTAAGCAAAATTAAAGATAACAATTAAGGCACAAGAGACAGAGACATTTTGATTGCAAACTTAAGAAGGTGAGCACAATACATTGCATAAAAGATAAGTGGCACACCAAACTTAGTGTGACACTTTCACTTGGAATTAATGCAAGTATCCAGTAAAGATTAGAAATAAATTTTGTTGCATAGCAACACCAAACTTAGAATGCAATCATATGTCAATTTATTTGAATTAAAACTAAGCAAATGAAACTGTTGTATGTTAAATACAATCATCAAGCTAAGAATCTATCATGAATAAGGATCTCTTGGTAATGTATTAACAAAAACAGTTAATAAGCAAACTAAATGAAAGCATTTAAAGATAAAAAAATAACTAAAGCAAGTAGAATGCAAAAGTGTCAAATCAAAAGAGAAAACTAAAACTGCAGAGGCATTATGATTATGCAGACAAGTAGTGTTGCTTGAATAAAGCTTGCTGGTTCAGGGGATGGATGTGTTGCAGTTGACCTTCTCTTGCATTTTGTCCTTGGTATCTTGGTCACAATCCTCTTCTTGGTGCTTTTGTTAATTGCCTTCACTTCCTTGAATCCAAGTCTTGGTGGTTGTGTGATTGTTGGAGTCTTCTTTTCATCAAAAGCCTCTTGAATTGGTGGTTCTATGAGCCCTTCCTTTTTGCACTTCTCTGTTTCAGTTGAGTGTGATTTCTCTTGAGTGTCTTTCTCACGTTCTTGCTCTTCCACTTCCTCTTTTACACTCAACATTTGCTTTAATATCTCTTCCATGGAGGAGGTTTGTTGATCTTCCCAAGATTTCTTCATCTCCTCTTCATATTTTTCGATCACAGATTCAAGGATGGATTCAATTGTTGAGCCTTTTTGTTTCAGGGAAGTTTGAGAGAGTTGTGAGTTTTCATGTTCCATTGTTACTTCAACTAACCTCTGTGGACTAGGAATTCTGTGCTCATATACCTCCACCACCTCATCCTTCATTGCAATTTCACTTGACACAGGGACCTTTTGTTCTTCTTTTTCCATTTCTTCACCCACAAATTGGTCTTCATCCTCACTGCTTGGCAACCCGAAGTGTTTTCTTATTTGCTCTAAGTGCCCATCTATTTTCTCAAAAAGGCTCTCTCGTTCCTCCCAACATTGTTCTTGTCTTTCCATGAGTTCTCTAGACTTTTGAAGGAGGTCCTCAGCTACTAGCTTAATAGATGAAGGTTGAGAGAAGTTTTGTTGATATGGATGTGTTGTGGTGAGGTTGTTTTGAGTGGTATGGAATGAATCTTGTGAATTGTGGAATAAGTTTTGTGGTTGGTGGAATGAATTTTGTGGATGATGAATTGAATTGTATGAATTTTGGAAGGAATTTTGTGTTGAGGCAAACTCAAGTGGTGAAGAATTTTGATATGAAAAATTTGGAGGTGAGGTTGGATAATTAAGAGGTGATGGCTCTTGATAAGTGGAATATGGGCTCTCAAATGCTTTCTGATTTTGCTCCTCCCAGGCACAACTTGAAGAATTGTTGAAATCATCATAGTATGGACAATCTTGTGGTCCTTGGGAGGGATCTTGCATGAATTTGTTGAAAGCATAATCAAGAGATGATGTCTCTTGATGAATAGCATTTGGAGAATTAAAATTCCCTTCCCAGCCATAGTTTGTGTCAATGTCATAACAGCATGGTTCACTTTGTAGCTCTGGGAGGGAATTCATTTCTCTTAATTGTTCACACTTTTGTTGATATGCACAGAGACCATGAGGATAATGATATAAGTCATTTTGTGGTCCTGGATCATATCTCATGTGTGGGTGATATCCCAGAAAGTTTGTTTGATCACAAGATGAGTTGAACTCCATTTGAATTTTGTAAAACACCACACCAAATAAAATTGAAATTCATGTCAGAGAGAAGAATTTCTTAGTGAGGCAATAACTCAAAAGAAGGTCCCTTCTCACAGTCCATATCTAAAAGACACCCCATTTCTCTAAGTGATGTACAAGAAAGAGCTGAAAAGTACATCAATATGGAGGAAAATGCCAAATTAAGAGACCTGAGCTGGCGACCTGGGGCCCCTCCCTCAACAAAAGAGAGGGAAAGGGAAACCAAGAAAAAGGAAGAACTCGGTCTCGAAAGGCCAAGGAAATATCACTCTTATACTCCCCTGAAAGTTTCTATAGTGGATGTATACAGAGAGATTTGTAACACTGAAAGACTGCCACCCCCTAGACCCATTAAAAATAAAAAAGGCCCTAGACCCATTAAAAATAAAAAAGGGGGGAGCCGCAGCGATTACTGCGAGTACTATAAAATATATGGTCACTCCACAAACGACTGTTACGACCTTAAAAATGTGATAGAAAATCTGGCTAGAGAAGGTCGGCTTGATAGATATCTCATAGAAAGGTCGGACAGTCATGGAAAAAGAAAGCGAGATGATATGGATAGAAGAGACCCACCACCGCAGACTCCAGAGAGACATATCTATATGATCTCAGGAGGGTTTGTGGGAGGGGGACTCACCAAATCCTCTCGCAAAAGACATCTCAAAAGAGTCTACCAGGTCGGGGAGGA
Organism: Arachis duranensis; assembly: GCF_000817695.3. NCBI lineage: Eukaryota > Viridiplantae > Streptophyta > Magnoliopsida > Fabales > Fabaceae > Arachis > Arachis duranensis. The sequence continues at coordinate 110,685,284 of NC_029777.3, forward strand.
GACACCCGACCTTCCCACCATTTCATTCACAAAAGAAGATGGGCAAGGAATAATCCTTGGACACGATGATTCAGTGGTAATAACTATGATCCTAGCAAATGCCCATCTCCACAGAACCCTAGTAGACCAAGGAAGCTCGGCGGACATTCTTTTCAAGCCTGCTTTCGACAAGCTAGGGTTAGATGAGAGAGAGCTAAGAGCCTATCCCGACACCCTATATGGATTAGGGGACACGCCAATAAAACCACTAGGATTTTTGCCCCTTCACACCACTTTTGGAAAAGGGGAAAAATCAAAGACTCTGAGCATAGACTTCATAGTCATTGATGTGGGGTCAGCTTATAATGCTTTAATCGGCAGAACTACCCTTAATCGGCTCGGAGCGGTGGTATCCACTTCCCACCTCTGCATGAAATTCCCGACCTCAGCGGGAATAACAACGGTGAGGGGAGATCAAAAATTGGCGAGGAAATGCTACAATGAAAGCCTAAATCTGAGAGGAAAGAACAGAGAAGTTCACACAATAGAGCTCGGCGGTACAAGAGCCAGAGAAGAGCTGCGACCACAACCGGGAGGAAAAACCGAGGAGATACAGGTCGGTAAAGAGGAAGGGAAAAATACTTATATAGGAGCCAACCTAGGGGAAACTCTAAAACAAGAGTTGGCTAAACTCCTAAGAGATAATTCCGACCTCTTCGCCTGGAAGGCCTCTGACATGCCTGGGATTGACCCCGAGCTCATGTCCCACAAGCTCTCGGTTCATCCAGGGTCCCGACCTGTACAACAAAGAAGACACAAGCTCGGCCCAGAACGAGCCCTAATAGTAGAAGAGCAAGTACAGGCGCTCCTGGAAGCCGGCTTTATTAGAGAGGTCAAGTACCCAACATGGCTAGCCAATGTAGTGCTAGTCAAAAAACAGAATGGCAAATGGAGAATGTGTGTCGACTATACCGACCTAAATAAGGCATGTCCTAAGGACCCTTATCCCCTACCAAGTATTGATACCCTAGTGGATTCCAGCTCGGGGTACCAATACTTATCATTCATGGACGCCTACTCGTGATATAATCAAATCCCGATGTATGAGCCAGACCAGGAGAAAACATCATTCATCACACCCAGAGCTAACTTTTGCTACGTGGTCATGCCATTCGGATTGAAGAATGCAGGAGCCACATATCAAAGGTTGATGAATAAAGTGTTTTCCCTTCACCTGGGGAGCCTAATGGAAGTATACGTCGACGACATGCTAGTGAAAATCAAGAAGGAAGTCGACCTCTTGTCTGACCTCTCACAAGTCTTCGACACCATAAGGCTGCATGGGATGAGACTAAATCCTGCAAAGTGCGCCTTCGCGGTGGAGGCAGGAAAATTTCTAGGATTTATGCTAACACAAAGAGGGATTGAGGCCAATCCCGATAAATGTAGAGCCATCCTAGAAATGAAAAGCCCGACTTGTTTGAGAGAAGTCCAGCAGCTCAATGGCCGACTTGCAGCCCTCTCCAGATTTTTGGCAGGATCGGCACTAAAATCCCTTCCACTATTTTCCTTATTAAGAAAGGGATGCCAATTCGAATGGACTCCGGAATGCGAGGAGGCGTTCCAAGAGTTCAAAAAGTTTTTAAGCCAACCTCCTACCCTAACCCGACCAGTACCGGGGAAAGACCTCGTTCTGTACTTATCCGTGGCAAACAGGGCTGTCTCGTCAGCCCTAATAAAAGAAGACGAGGTCAGACAACATCCAGTCTACTTTATCAGTAAAGTCCTACAAGGCCCTGAACTAAGGTACCACAAACTAGAAAAGTTTGCCTACTCCTTAGTAATAGCCTCACGAAGGCTACGACCTTACTTTCAAGCTCACAGAATAAGAGTTCGTACGAACCAACCCATGAAGCAAATCCTCCAAAAGACGGATGTTGCAGGGAGAATGGTTCAATGGGCAATAGAGCTCTCCGAGTTCGATTTGAGATATGAAACTCGGACAGCAATTAAAGCCCAGTGCCTCGCCTACTTCGTGGCAGAATACGCAGGGGATCAAGAGGAAAAGCCAACTACATGGGAACTCTATGTAGACGGATCCTCCAACAAAACGGGAAGCGGCGCAGGCATAATATTGGTAGAGGAAAGAGGAACCCAGATAGAGGTTTCCTTAAAATTTGAATTCCCGGCTTCAAATAATCAGGCAGAATATGAAGCCTTGATCGCCGGACTAAAGTTGGCAGAAGAAGTCGGTGCTACAAAGGTGATGATATACAGCGACTCACAGGTGGTGACCTCCCAGATAAGTGGAGAATATCAGGCAAAGGACCCAAACATGAAGAAGTACTTGGACAAAACTCTGGAACACCTTGGGCGCTTTGCAGAAACCGAGGTCAAACACATAACTCGAGATCTAAACAGCAGAGCGGATGCCCTATCCAAATTAGCAAGTACCAAACCAGGAGGAAACAACAGAAGCCTGATTCAAGAAACCCTCCAGGAGCCCTCAGTAGCAAAAATAGAAGACAAACATAACAGAAGATAAGCAAGAAGTACTTGAGGTAGTCGGTCTAGACCTCGGATGGATGAACCCCCTAGTCGAATACATGAAATTCGACATCCTCCCTAAAGAGGAAAAAGAAGCTAAAAAGATCCGAAGGAAAGCACAACACTACACCTTGGTAAGAAATATCCTCTACAGAAGGGGGATATCGACACCGTTGTTAAAATGCGTACCGACCTCAAGAACCGCCGAGGTACTGGAGGAAGTACATAGTGGTATCTGCGGAAACTATCTCGGAGCAAGGTCACTAGCCAGGAAGGAACCATCTTGGAGTAAGGTCGTTAGCTAGAAAGGTAATCCGAGCTGGATTCTACTGGCCGACCTTACAGAAAGATGCCACAGAATTTGTGAAAAAGTGTCAACCATGTCAGATGCATGCAAATTTCCACGTACACTACAAGAAAATGGAACATCTGTAACAAAAAATTTGTATCAAATTTAAAATTGTTACAAAAAAATAGTATTTTGTAATAATAATATGTGATTGTTACAAAAGAATAATGTTTTGTAACAACATTACAAGTTGTTGCAAAATATAATACTATTTTGTAAAAACCTGTTTTATTTTGTTACAAATTATGTTAGTTTTTGTAACGAGACGGTGTTTTGTTACAAAATATTGTAATATTTTGTAACAAAAAAAAAACAAATTGCAAAAATTCAAAATATTTTGTAACAAATTTTGTTTTTTTTTCAAAAACTCTAATTGTTTTGTAACAAAACAATTTTTTGTTTCAAAAACTCCAATTATTTTGTAACAAAAAATTAATTTGTCAGAAAATTTAATATTATTTGTAACAAATTAATTATTTGTCACAAAATATAAATATATTTTATAACAATTTTTTTCTCAAAATGTTAAACACTTTAAGAGTAAAAAAAATTGTGTATATATTTTTTTCAAAATAATTTTATTTTGTGACATCCTGCATTTTTGAAAATCTAAATATAAATAAATTGTGATTTTATTTTATTAAGTTTAAACTTTATAATTTTAGAAATTATGTTATTAGAAATAATTAAATAGATTCGGAGATGATTTCATTATAAATCAATTAAGATTCTTAAGTAATTTTATTATAATTGAATATTTTGAGTAATTTTAGTAATTGAAAAATAAGAAAGAATTATATAGCTTAATTTAAGTAACTTTTATCATGAAAAAGTTATAACTTATTATTAATTTAAACTTCTTATTTTATAAACTAATCTATTAAGAGTAATTAAATTAGTTTTATTAATATTTGAAGTGAAATTAATTAATATTCTTGTGCAAACTTTATAATTGGTTATTTGAAATTAAAATTCAATAATAGAAGTATTATAGAATTTGTAAGACTTAGAAATTTTAGAAGATTTTATTAAGAGCTAATTTAGATTTATTTATCATTAAGTATTTAATCTCTGAAATTATTTTATTAAAGATAATTAAAACAAATTTTGATTAATTGAATTTAAAGTAATTTAAGATTTTATCTGATTTTATAATTATCGAATTATTTTCTATATTTAAATTATAAAGTTTAGCAAATGAAAAATAATAAAAAATTTTATATAATTTGATTTAAATAATTGAGATTTCAGAATTTAATACAAATAATTTTATAAATAAAGAAATTAATTATATTACCTTATAATTTCAATTAGATTATTTGATTTCAAATCAATTAATATTTTAATATAATAAATAATATTTTAGAGTAATTTTAGAGATTCAATTAGATTCTAAATTAACCCAAAATCCCTAATTTCATACACACACAAAACCCTATTTTACCCTAAATTAAATCCTAACCTCACAGCCACCCACCATCCACCGTCCCCAAGGCCTATACACCCACATACAGAAGAAATGAAGAAAGAGAAGAGAGAAGTGGGAAGAACCGAGTGGGGAGGAGGAAAGGGAGAGCACAGAGAGCAGAGGGAGGATAGAGAGAAAGGACGTGCTACTGCCGTCGTCTAGTCGCCGCTCCATGGCCGCTGTTCATACGCCGCCGTCATTGACAAGGGGAGAGACAGAGCTCGCGATGCAGGAGGAGAAGAGAAGCCATCGTCCCGCGTTGATTCCGGTTTCGCCGCATCATCTCGCCGTCGAGGTCGCAACCACCATCGCCGCCGAAGCCGTGCGTTCGTCCCTGGTCGCGCCGCCACTGTCGTCCAAGGAGCCGCCACCTCTGTTCATCGACATCGTTCAGGGAAGAAGGAAGAGCCGTGCGAGTGTCAGTGGAGGAGAAAGCCTCTGCTACGTCACCACCACGCCTGGGTGCTGCTGTCGAAGCCACTCCTGCCACCGCTGCTACTAGGGTTTGTCGTCGTCAAGCCCCGCGTTGTGAGTGTTTGAAGCAGAAATTGATATTGGTTTTTCTGATTTTGATGGAATTGTTGAAAAGTTCTGACTCTATACTGAATTAATTGAGTTGTGTGGCTGAAATTATGATTGGAATGATTGAGATTTTTGAGTGGAAATTTGGTTGAATTCGTTGATTTTTTGAAATTGAATTATAAATTGTTTGATTAGAGATTATTGTGATTTATTTATTTTGATGGATCAAATTGAATATGCTGTTGAACATTACATAAGTGTGGAAATATAGATGTGATTGTGTCAAACGCAGCTGCAAATCCTTCTCAATAGTGCCTATTTTTGGGGTAAATAATTTGATTATGGTGTTAAGATCTGAACTTTTGATTGTAAAGTTAATTGTTTAAGGCTTCAGTCCTTGAATTCATTTAATGTTATCATAGTTTCAATTGGTGTAATATGTTGTTGGAAATGACATAAATACCTTTCGAATAGTTACTTGTGCTTATAGTGATTGCATTGTGTGTGCATTTGTTGTTGAATAATTTCTCACATTAAGTTGTTATTGTTGCTCTATACTTGCTGTTGGTTGCTGCTGATTTTTCCCCCTCATTGTTTGCTTGTTAAATGATTCTTAAATTCAATGAGAAGGGAAATGCTGCTGAGTTATTGTTGTTTGTGTTGGAATAGATGATGGTTGCTGAACTGAGATTGGTTTTATTGATAAATCTGTTGCTGAAATCGTTTTAGTTTGGCTTGATTGATTTTCTGTTGAATTAATGGATAAATTGCTGTGCCCCTACTACTTGCAAGTGTAATGGTTATTGACTTCAATGAATAGAATGCTACCTGAATCCATTACCTTTGTTCATTTTACTGTTTTGGGTGCTGTATGATGGGTCATTGATTGCTGTTCTGTTGAGTGCTGCTCTGCTTCTTGCTGGTTGGATTGATTTTAATTGTATCCTCATGTTTTCTTGCTGGAATTTGCTTATTTACTTGCTTCTTATGAATTCATTATGATTTTTTGTGTTTTTAACTATTAAAGAATTCATATGAAATTTGAATTGATTGATTGAAATTGTGAAATAGGCAAATTTACTGCTGAAATGCTGCCGGAATTTATCTTAATCTATTTTCAATATTCATCTTTGATTCAATTAATTGATTGAGTTGGTATTTAATTGCTTTTGGTTTTCAACTATTGCTAAGCTCAATTGATTGATTATCCGGCTAAGTGCTTCACTGTTTTGGTTGTTAGAAGCTGGAAACTTCGGGTTTTGTTATTCACTATTTGGTTGTTGTCCTATTTGGTTGATCAATTAAACTGCATTGTGTTGTTTGTGCAAATAAGTTCTATTTGACGAATTTCTGTGTCAAAATAGACCCTTGTTTGCTACATGATTTCTGATTGCCTCAAGATATTTCTTTGCAAATTGTGGTCAAGCCTTTAACATTCTTTGCCCTTTTTTTTCATACTAAATCACTCATATGCATTGAATAGTTCAAGTAAATTTTCAAATTGAACACGAACTTGAAATTCTTTTAAAAAAAGAGCCTCTTTTACATGCTCTCACAAGGTTAAAGATTTATTTCTATCAATGTGGCTAATTTGATTTATTTTATTCATGCCTAACTTACCTTAAGTCACATAGGACATGAATTTTTCAAGTCTTGTCTCAACCTTGTGACTTTTATGCTTCATTGGAATTTGGTGTTTGAATGTTCTTTGACTTATATGTTTCTTTATGTTTCTAACTTAGTCAATACCAAATTGTTTTAATTTATGCCACTTACTTGTGATTGATATTTACTTGATTATGTGCTCTACACATACATGTGTATCACTTATTTTGGCATTTTGAATTGTTGAGAAGTGAATACAAACTTGCTTGTTTTGAAAATTTAGAAACTTTTTGAACTTAAGGAACTTTTGACTATGCACCTAACTTTTTGTTTCGGTTTTTCTTATTTACAGGAGTGCTGAAATGGTGACCACATGCTATCTTGAGTGCTCAAAAATATTTTGATTCATAGAGACACTAATCTATGTTAGAACTTTTAACTTTTGGTTGAACTTGTGTAAGACATATAACTTGTAGAACTAATCAATGTACTCACTAATGTTATTTTGTTTTAAAACAATGTTAGATAAATAAGGCATGTTTGAATTATTTATGTTTTTACATATTATATAAATGTAGACTTGCTTAGTAAAATAGTTAATATATTAGTTAATTAAAAAAATAATTTAGTAAATTATGCATGTAATTTGTAATAAAAAAAAGTTGTTACAAAATAATTAATTTGCTTTCGTAACTAAAGAAAAAAAATGTTACAAAATCATGTTACATTTTGTAACAAAATTTTTTGATAGGAAAAAAATTGACTGTTACGAAAAATACCTTCAAGATCAAAATTTGTTACCACTTTTGTAACGGCTTCTAGTTTTTTGTATCAGAAAAAATTGTTACAAAATATGGTATTGAATTGTAACAGTTCCATTTTTCGTTACAAAAACTTTTTGTAACGGGACTTACTGCAATGGACCCTTTTTTTGTTACAAAAAACTTTTGTTTCAAAATTTCGACGTTTTGTAACAATATTTTTTGTTACAAATGCGCCTTTTTCTTGTAGTGGTAGCTCCACCAGAAGAGCTCATCAATATCACTTCTCCAAGGCCTTTTGCAAAATGGGGAATGGATTTGTTAGGTCCTTTTTCCCAAGCGCCAGGACAAGTCAAATACCTGATCGTGGGGATAGATTACTTCACAAAGTGGATAGAAGCAGAACCATTGGCCACCATCACCCCTCAAAGAAGTCGCAGGTTCCTCTACAAAAATATCATCACAAGATATGGGATACCTTATTCCATTACTACAGATAACGGAACCCAATTCACCGACGCTACCTTCAGAAGCTTAGTAGCCAGTATGAAAATCAAACATCAGTTCACCTCGGTGGAGCACCCACAAGCCAATGGGCAAGCCGAGGCAGCCAACAAAGTCATACTGGCAGGGCTAAAAAAGAGATTGCAGGAAGCAAAAGGAGCTTGGGCTGAAGAGCTCCCCTCCCTCAGGTGCTATGGGCTTATAGGACAACCCTCCAATCCGCCACGGGAGAAACACCTTTCCGACTAGTTTATGGCGTAGAAGCCATGATACCAATAGAAATCAATGAGCAAAGCCCAAGGGTAATTCTCCATGATGAGGTCAGAAACATACGGGGACACAAAGAGGAGCTCGACTTGCTCCCCGAAGTCCGAGAAGATGCCCGGATAGGAGAAGCAGCATTGAAACAAAGGATGACTACAAGGTACAACAAAAAATTCATTCGAAGAATGTTTGCCCCGGATGACTTGGTCTTAATCAGAAACGACATTGGAGTCAACAAATCAGGAGAAGGAAAGCTCGCCGCAAATTGGAAGGGACCATACAAAGTCAATGAAGTTTTAGGAAAAGGTTATTATAAAGTAACCGACCAGAACGGCACTGAATTACCAAGGTCGTGGCATGCTTGTAATATGAAAAGGTACTACAGTTAAAAGCAAACTCTACTCCCTGATGTACTCTTTTCCCAACTTCATGATTTTTTCCCAAAATTAAAGGATTTTTTTTGGAGAAGGGTTTTTAACGAGGCATCATAGTAGAAGCTAAGGGAAAATAGGCTATAAAAACCCTTAGTAGCAAGAAGGTACCTCCCCAATAAATAAAGATCTTTTTCATCTAAAATATCTCTTATAAAATCCTTTTTATTTTTTTTCTAAGTCTTTCTACGAAACGCGCCGACTTAAGCTCGACAAAACGTGAAAATCCCATGAACCGACCTAGATGGTCGTCAGGATAAAACGACGAGGTACAAGTCGGTGTAAAGAGGTTATATGAGTTGATCGTAAAAACTCGGGAACAATCCGACTCATAAGTCGAAATGAGAACCCGAGTAGAAAAGCTCGGAAATACTCCGACCCGAAGATCGGAGCGAAGAACCGAGTAGAAGAAAAACGCATCGCAAAAATAACCTAAGTCATAAGAACTCGCTAAAACAAAGTCGAGTATAGAGGATAACAAAAAGAGATTGGAAAACCTAGGAAAAAGTTTAAAGGCTGTCCCAAAAGTCCTTGAACAAAAAGCTCAGAAAAACAAACAAGCCGAAAGGAAAGGTTTTCAAGAAAAGATCAAGGAGACATCAAAAAACCAAAAAGCATACACGCATAAGGTAATCTAAACCCTTATCCAAAAAAGGGTAGCCATTTATTTTAACTTAAAAACCCTTATTAAAAAGGGTATTTTTTAATATTTTGTTTACGGCCTGGGAAGGCCAAAAGAAATTGTTCAACCAACACCACCAAAAACAAATAAATAAAGAGTTTAAAAACGGGGGGGCCCACAGGCCGGACCCCCAAATAGCCACAGATCATTTTTTAGGAAGAAGAGTAGACGGATCACCACCACCGGAGTCAGGAGGAGCGCCACCAGAAGCATCCATGGGAGATGAAGAGGTCGGAGGAACTGCTGAAGAACTCGGAGCGTCTTTAGAACGAGGAGGAGACTCAATAATCCTCTGCCCCCGAGTCTTCAACTCTGACTCAGAAACGACTACGGGGGCAGGAGGATCTACAATGGCACCATCAATAACAACTTTGTCAGGATGTAAAGGAGAAAGATCCAAGTCAGGAGCAATAACTCTGACCTGCTCCAGAAAGATCCTCCAAGACTCCTCGGCGCCATCAGCAATAGAGTCCTCCAACTCATCATATGCTTTCCGAGAGTTCAACAGCTCAGTCTTCACAGACACAAGATCTTTGAATAAGCTTTGATAGCTGGCCTGTGCTGTTTTCCTCAGATCCATCTCCATGTTGCATTGGGCCTGCAAAACCTTCCCTTTCCCCCGAAGGGTATCTCTTTCCTCCTTCCTCAACTCTCCCTCATGCTCTTGATATGCACGAAGCCTTCCTTCCAGCTTCTCGACCCTCGAGGTCATCCCTAAGGAGCTGAGAGGAGTCTTCTCGAAAATATCTAAGAGCTTGCCACAGACCCCCGCCGCTTTAAGACTCTCCTCGATCATAGTGGTAAGGTGGCTCCGAACAGACATATCATCCATGCCTATACGAGCATGAGGATAGATATTCTTTCGGACGAATGCAAGAGCATCCGCCTTAACCTCACCAGAAGAACCAGACTCTAAAGTCTTGCGCTTCTTGGGATCAGGGGAAGGTCGGACGACGGGGGGCGGCTGAGAGGGAGCTGAAGAAGAAATCACCATGGGATTGGAAAGAGTCCCAACGTTCCGAGGAGGAGGAGGAGGAGAGATAACCCTGGCACCACCAGCTCGAGCGCGAGACTTAGCTTTAGCCTCCTGGACCCTCTGGAAAGATTCTTGAGCATTTGTCTTTGCCATTTCTGAAAAAGAAAACAATAGCTAAAGAATCAGTCAAGTCGGAATGATCAGTTAACAAGTCAGGAATCTAACAGACGAGAGAAAACTACCTAGCTGTGATTGGATAAAGGCCGGAGACCCTTGGAGAAATTTTTTAGTATCCAAATATGGGGCCCTCCCCCACACTTCTCGGAGGAACCCCACAACGGCAGCCTCTACTTCATCCAGGTCATTCAGACCATATTTCTCACAAGGGGAGGCCTCCAACCAGTATAAGGGAAAGCGAGGAGAAGAATTATCATCCAGAAAAAAGGGGTGATGACCCTCTACAGCTTGCACTTTGAAAAAGAAATTTTTAAAGTCATGAAAAGATTCATCAAAAAGGGTAAAAATCCTCTGACCTTGTATGGCTCGGAAGGAAACCCATTGTTGTTTATTGTTCAGTCCACTAAAAGGCTTGGTCATATGAAAAAGATGGAAAAAGATTTTCAGAGAAGTCGGGAAATCCAGAGCATGGCTAATAAATTGATAAATTTTCAAGAAACCCCAGGAGTTGGGGTGAAGTTGGGTAGGGGCAACCCGACAATACTGCAGAACAGACACCTCAAAATCTGAAAAGGGTAGAAAGACGCCCAGGCGGGTGATCATGCACTCATACATAAAGAAGAAATGGGGAGCCGTTTCGTTGGCTCTCCCATGACAAACTCGGTCCTCTGAACCAGGGACAAGCAATTCATACTTAGGCTCATCCTCATCCAAAGTACAGAGCCGGTGGTGGGTGCGAAGATGAGTAATAAACTCCGCATCAACCAACGGTTCCTCCCCTAGAACAGTAACATCGACCCAGTCTACGGAGGCTATTTTCTTTCTCTAAGGAAAAATGAGAAAACCTACAAAGGGAAAAAGAAAAGAAAAAATCAAAAACAAAGGTCTCTAGAGAGGAGAAAAAGGAACCAAGCCAAAGTCTACAAACCTATTTCTCTACAAAGTAAAGTCATACAAAAAGCGCGAAGAAGAAAAAAGAAACTAACCTCTTTCCGAAAATGAAGGTTGTAAGAAGTAGAAGTCTCCGAACACAAAAATGCAGCACGATCAAAGAAAGAAGAAGTTTGAAAGATTGCAGAAACGGAAAAATGAAAGAGATGGAAAGTATTTATAAACATGCTAAGGGGCATAATGGTAAAAACGGAGCAGTCATTAATGAGAGTGCACCGTTACCAAAGCCATCAATCCCTAAGTGCATCCCTAACGGACACGACACTTGAATAGACGTAACTGTCAGAAACAAAAGGTCGCAAAAATCACGTCGGTTTAAAAACCCGTGTTTCCTCCAAGAAAGTCGGCTACGAACCCGAGTTAAATAATTGAACCCAAGCCCTAAAGAGATCTTGGGCTCAAGTAGGGGCACTGTTCCTACCCTGGCCCAAGGATAAAGGCCCAGGTCCAAATAAAAGGCCTAATCCGAAGAATTAAGCCTAGCTAAGCACCGACCTTCATATAAGAAGTCGGTGTTGACCACGACTTACTCTAAAGAAGTCGGACATGAGATTAGCTGGCAGATAAACACTCATTCAAATGAGTAACCGCCCCTAAAATCTCTCTACCCGCTTCATCAAGCCATATCTTAACCTCCCTAAGATAAAAGGACGGTTAACACCCAAAAGATACGGCACTACTCCAACGGTGGTTATTGGCTCACCACTATAAATACACTGACACCCCTCAGGTATCTCTAAGCCCAATACTCTTTAGACCTGCTAACACCCTTGCTAACTTAGGCATCGGAGACTACCATCCGCGCATACAAGTCGGAAGGAGACTCCAGCATACGAACCAGCTCGGAGACTACCATCCGCGGACGATTGGGCCAACTAGCGCCATCTATTCTATTAATCTCCGGTTACCCACCGTAACATTGTCTTTGAGGGATGATTGATTACAAAATAATATATATGAGAACTTGAGGAAAGTAGAGAGAAATTATCAATTGAAATTAAAGAAGAGAGAGGATATGAATATATTTTTTTGGTTAGGTAGGGTTGGCTCTATAATATAAAACATGATAATATTTCATTCTATCATAAGTCATATCTATAACAGATCATTTAATTCTCATATAATACAACATTGCATAATATATTATATCCAATAAGGACATATGGTATATGTATTAAGGCTTAAATATATAGTACGAGAAATATGAAAGTAATGAAGAACTCAGAAATTGATTGAAGTTTTAATTGTGTAATTCTCAGTTTATCAATTCTTATGCACATAGGGGTTTGAGAGAAATTTGTAAAGAAAAAACACTGTGCCAACTAAAGCTTTTCTCTACGGTAATGCTACAGTTGTTGTGTCTCCTGCAAGCTCATGTTCTCCAATGCCAAATTTGGTGCCTCTAAGGTTGCGGCATTGGCCACAAGATTTCCATCTATAATCTTGACGGGGCTAACCTCAGAGAGAAGGTCTAAGCATGGTGCTGGTATTTCACATACCCCTTGAAGCAGGGAGTGAGCATTAGAATACCCTAAAACAAATTGTTGAGTGACATCACTCGATGGATCATAAGCTAAAGGAGGCCCAGATGTCGACGGATAATAAGCTGAAACCTGCATCATCTCGATCAAACAATTTAACAAATCAAGATTGACATCAATCAATTGTACTAAGAAAAGATCAACTGAAACGGTAGATGATCATACATACAGGATATCCAGATAATGATGGTTCATCAGGTTGGGGAACACGAAACTTCAATTCCAAGTCGAGAAACTGAAAATCTAGGACATGGATGTAGTATCGTGACACGTCAATGGTGCCAGATGCCTTGCGAGACTCAAACATGGCCAGTTGATGGAACCAATACGAAGCATCCTTTAAGGCGTCCATGGCAAGGCGACGGCCTTGGACGGTGGTGAGATCGCAGGAGAGAGCAATGTGGGTGCAGAGGGCTCCCAGGTTGAAGAGAACAGAGGCCTTCTCCAAATGGATGTTATGCTGAGAAGAGTGCTGTTGAGGGTTGATGGCATTGTACCAAACAAAGATAGGTGGGTTGGGTGAGGCATTCATAGGGAAGACAGGCTCAATCATGCAAAGGCATTTGTAATAACGCATGAGGCAGTCACGGCGAAGGGGTAGCGAAAGGTCATCACGCAGCATCTCATTGCGCAATTTGTGTAGCATTTCCAGAAGGCCATCTACTCTCTCTGCCACACTCTCAGAGTATTTGAGGACAAAGTAACTGCGCAGGGACTCATAGAGATTCAAGGGCTCACTCTTCTTCAAAGGAATGAATGCAAGAATATCTGACGACGAAGAAGACAAGTAAGCTTGGGGGATTGCCGAATCTGACGACCAAGAAGACAAGGAAGATTGGAGGATTGCCGATTCTGTTGGATAAGGAGGAGGCATGTCCCATGGGTAAGCCACCAGCTTTCCATACTTCATCATCTTGAAAGGATTGTACTCGGAGTGGATGAGGTCAATGGGCATTCGTCGTGTTGGTACATGGTATGGCAGCTTGGATACCGTCGAGTGCAGCTTGGCTTTCGTCGAGGACCCGCAGCAAATCCCTCTAACTAATATCTCAGGGACACATTCTGCATCATGATCAAGAGCACAGGATTCGACCGATGAGAATTCATGAGGTCGCTCGGATTCGGGTAGGATGGATGATTGCCTCTGACGAGCCTCCGTCTCAAAGAATGTGGCCTTCTGGTAAAGATGAGTTACCCAGGTTTGGTCAAAAGAGTCGACATGTTTCCGTGCAGCCGAATCAGTAGGTATCAGTTCATATGCTCTACTATAAAGCTTAGAAACCTAAACATCATCATCATCAATTCATCATCATTAGAATGAAGAATAAATGTAAAATCAATCAAGAGTGAAGACTCACCGATATAAACGATAGGGCACATCGGTGTTGTTGGAGAGCGTAACTGGCGTCGTTGTTGTTCAGTTCTTCCCGTAATTCGAGCTCGGAAGCCTGAGCGGAGAAGAGGAGGTGCAGAAACTCCGCGAAGACGAGAGTCAAATCGAGGGTGGCGACCACGTCCTTGGCAAAAACCTGCCAGAGTTGGAGGAAGAAATTGGCGGCAACTTTGAAGGCTTCAATTGCAAGGTGACGGCCAAGGGCGGTGGTACGGTCGCAAGAGGCAGCAATCTGGCTGTAGATGGCTCCGAGGTTGAAGACAACAGCGGCCTTCTCCAATTGGATGGCGCTGCGCTGCGAGGAGACCCCATCCTGATGGTCAGGGTTGAAGGCGTCGTACCAGACAAAGAGAATGGGGTCGGCGTCGGAGGAGAGAGAGGTGAAGAGTGTCTCAACCATGTAAAGGCATTTGAAGTAGTGGAGGAGGCAGTCACGTTGCATGGGAAGGGAGAGGTCCGCTCTAGGCTCCACCATGTCCCGGCGGCATTTGTTTAGGGTTTGGAGAACGCTTTCAACTTTTTGTGCATCGCTCTCGGAGTATTTTGAGGCTACCAACTTACGTAACGGCAGGTACAGCTCCACCGGATCAGTCTTCTTCAGTGGGATTGACAGCACCCGATCATTGTTGTTCATGGCGTCGTCGAATTATGATACGATTAGGAATCACTGAAATGGAATTGGATATGGATATGCAAATTCCGCACCCCTCCCGTCCCCCTTTTAACTTTGCCGCATAAAAAAGTGCCTTGTGTTTAGCGTATTTATCTCTTCTAATAAGTTGTTAAGGAGATCTAACCTCCCTCAAATCTGATGAGTGTTGACAAATCAAGTTTGGAATTTAAAGCAAAGTATTAAGGATAAATGATAGGTCGATAATCAATTCCTCTGCATTTCCCCTGTTTTCATTCCATAATCCTTCTGCAGTAAGGTCGTCTATAAAAAACAAAGAAAGCAGGGATACAATCTAGAGTTTACAGATGTCAATGCTTCTAAATTATATGCACCATGACCACAAATTGCAGTAATAGAGGTACTGATTTAGAAACGCAAGGCTTGGATTCGTGTGGCATTGGTTGTTCAAATGCAATGATTTCTAGTTTTCTACAGAGAATAAGTAATCTTCTGAAGTGGATAAGCAGTTGAGCAAGTATCAATGCCATGAAGCTTGCAAGGATGTTGTCCCGAATCATCAAGTTAGTGAAAATCTAATAAATATCTTCATTCTTCACTCAATTCTATTCTTTACCAAATAAATTTTTGGAAGTGTCACATCCCACAGCATGTATAAAAAAAAGATACATTTGAAAAACCAAAAGCTCATGAGCTTTCATCATTTTTTTTTTGTGTTTTATAAGTCAAAAGTATTCAAAGAATATGGTAACCTTTTGTTGAGTACTTTAGTCTCTGTTTTATTTTCTTAGTTTTCTACTGTAATAAGATTTACGTTTAATGTGTCGAGCTCTCTTTTTAAAAAAAAAAACAAAAAAACGAAAAAACAAAAAAACAAAAAAAAAACAAAAACCTTCTCTTAGTTTAAATTAAAAACTTACCTATTTAAATTAGAACATATTCTCTGACCCAAAAATGAAAAAAAAAATAAAACACGATTAAATATTTTATGATATATCTTGTAAAAAATAAGTGTCCTATGAGTGGAGTCTTTTCATTAGAAAATATTAACGTATTCAAAATTTCAATTATTTTTTTTTTTGTGTCAAAATTTTCAATTATCTGAACTTATTATAGACCTGATGTAAAAACTTTGTCGTCATATATTATATGTGTTTCAATTCCAAAATTCCCCAACAAAATTCTAGCTTTTTGTCTTATTGGCCGGAATATTCTGTGTACCCAATCAAAATCCAAGATAGTCAACCAAATCATACATAGGTAACATAATAACATCTTGTATTCTATTTATTAAATTAGATTAAAGGTCTGATTAAGAGTTCAAATGGAAAAATTAACTCTTGCATCATCTTATTCACAAAATTGAGCATCGTCAGCTAAGAGAGAACCGAATTACTGAGTTGGTAGATCCGTAAAAGAGTTTTAAAATTACAAGTAAGAAGACAGCCCTAGCTCAATTGATAAAACCATATGCCTTTTAATATGCTGCACCTAGGTTCAAATCTTGGTGAATGTGCCACGTGTTGAATATGAGCCTTTTAGTGTTGTATGGGTGTGTGTAGCTGAGTGTGTTGTGATACCTAGGATTGGAGGTTATCCAATCTATCTGACCACAAAAAAAAAATAGGTAAGACGGCCTTACTAAAAGACTATTGTCTAGGAACTGGCCGAACTGCAGTGAAAAATGAAAACCCTAATACTGCAAGTAGAGCAAGAAGTTCTACAAGAATGTGAGCCGGATGCTCAATGATTACTGGCATTTCCAGATTATTATTTACCGCCACGTGTCTAGAAGGAATCAACTCGATATTCCAAAAGGGGCGAGCCATAGCCAAAAGATCGCGTCTAGAAGAAGAGGCACCATAGCCTTGCACCCACAAGTACCTAAGATAAGGCGCATTGCAGCAATGGCTAGTGCACGCTCACTGAAAAAGGAACAGCCTCTCATTTCGAGTTTCTGGAGATTCGGACAGCCCTCTATCAGACTGTCCGACATAGCCAAGTAACATCCATCTGACATTTTGGCTGTATTGCCCAATGTAGCCGGCGACCCTGGTCGGTAAAACCCCGGGTTGGAGAAAAAGAGCAAATCTTCTAAAGCTTGGTTTACTTGTATAGTTTCATGTTACACAAATGCTTAAACCTAGTGTCAATATGATTGCTTGCTACACAAGGTCATGTATTTGGTCCTAGTTTATGGTATCTTTTGCTAGGTTTAGTAAGGTTTGCAATTTCCATGCACTACTTAAACAAATAAATCAGAAATAGACACAATAGATTGTGTTAATAAAGACAAGCATATAACATAGCGTGTGAAAGAGTAGTGACCACTTTTCTATAAATTTTAGATAGAAATGGCCCACCGTGCAATTTGTACATCGAGGGCCATAAATATTGCACTAAAACTTTTCATCCATCAAGGGTTTATTCTGTCCAATCCATTTCTATATTGTTTTGCTTGTTTTATCACTCTCGATATATTGAGAATGACTAATAAATGAGTTTAAGTATAGACCACCATTTACAAAGACATGCTTCTTAGATTTTGGGTGTTTCAGTCAAAAGAAGAAAAAAAAATCTCAATCCTGTGAAAACTAAAAGCAGTATGATTACCAATTGAATCATTTTACACAGTTTTCAAAGAATTTAATTTTGATTGTCTAATAGTATGAAATATTTTTCACAAATCACAGTCATCTAATTTTATCTATTTTTCAAGGATCAAGATCCTCCAAAGTAAAAAATTAGTAAAGTGGTAAAATGAAGAGTTAATCACTCTTAAATTAAGATAGTATGGTACACATTTCATGAAGTTACAAAATCAACGGTGATTAACCCCTAACTTTACTACTTTATCAATTTTCTCACTTTAAAGGATATAAATTTGTTTTTTTAATAACTATTTATGTGAAAAATAGTTATTTTTACTAATGTAATATGAAAATCAAATCCTTTTCCAAAATATTAAAGGAAGAAATAAATGGCAACAATGTTTTTTAATCTTATAAAATAACCAATTCTTACTTAGTAGTTAGAAAGATAAATCATTTCCCAATTACCCCCATAAGAATTTAAGTGAAAAGCAAACATGGAGATTACAAATTAGTCTTATAAACAATTCAAAAATTCAAACAACTCAAACATGGGATGAGAGCTTGTGCTCGTGAATTTACTGCCCTTAATTGGGGAGGGTAGTTATTGTTATGAGTACTAAAAAAGACAAAATAATTTATATTCGTAGCTAATTACAAAAATAACCTTGATTTATGTAGGTTAGCACACAAATCAGACAAAGTGGTCCTAACACTTGTCTTGAGCTAAAGGTTAAGATGGCAGATTAATTAAATTATTGATAGGGACTACTAAGGAAAATTCCCAGAAAAGATGGTGCAATGTGAAGGCATGTTTTAGCGAGAAAAAGGTAAATCTGACTTCTAACATACGGCACTTGCAAATAATTGAAAAAGCATTCTATACCAATGTGGTTTCAAAGAATACAAAGTGGTAAAATTTGGATACAAGACATAAACACAGTCATTAACTGCAAGTGATATAGGTTACCACTAATATGTGATAATAGTAATATATCAAAACTAAAAACATCACTGATGAAATTGGAATCTAAGAAAATGAGTGAGTGGAGAAAATCAAAAGGGGCAAAAATGGGAAAGCTCAACATATCATTCCAATCTCAATTTCAAAAACATCACTAGTGCAGGACTCTATATTGTGACATTTAAGGTATTAAGGCTAAATACACTGCCAAGGTTGTTTAACCTATGTATACGGGCTCCCCGAATTTTCTAACCTGATTGATTGCGACTTGATTTATGATGTCGTCTCTCTTTCCTATATCTTGATTGTTCAGGATCGAAACCACCTTCCTCTGCTCCATGCAGGAAAGCCAGGAAAACAGACACCTACCAGGTCATGAAATTTATCGTAGTCTATCCATGTATACCACTTGCCATCAATCTTGAACTTCTTAGTCTTTGCTAAGAGAACACAACATGAATGAGCATGTTCACAAGCAACTTCATACTCCCCTTGGCTTTTCAGAGCAAGGGCCTCTGAAAAAGCTTTCACATCAGCATGCCAAGGCACATTTTCCATCGTCAATTTTGATGTGGCAGAGCTGCAAAAGAAAATCAAGAGATAATTGTCACTGAATGGTGCTTTTGACAAACGAGAAGATATCTTGAGCAAAGAGGGTGCACAGAAGAGAAGGAAGAAGCATACGAGCCACAATATGTAACTCCCTTGATTTCAACAAAGTCAGGTTCTCCAATACTAAAGAGCTTGTAATAAGCATCAACATCTTCAGTGTTCCAACCTTTCACCAATGTCAAGCGGTATACAGTTCTTTGATGTTTTTCCTTCAGGGCTGTCAAGGAATCCTGGCACATAATAGACCAGTTGATCAAGAGAACATAGAATATATCAAATGGCAACATAAAATAAACTGATATAGGATAAAGGACCATATACTAAGGATCCTCAATTTGAATCCAAACCAGAGCTTGGCAACATCAGGCAGGAAAACTACATCTCTATAAAACTGTAAGTGAAATTACACATTTCACATCCTATGCTTATTGTTATTGATTACTGTGATGATTTGTTATCAGAATATAATTTCACACAGTTTTTCACTGTCAATTAAAATGGACTCACAATGAATCGTTCCCAGAAATCTCCAAAGAGTGGCCTATCAATTGCCTTCAAGGAGTCTTTTGTTGCAGCATCTACACTGACATATAACTGCAAGACACAAACAAGAAAATTAAGTTTGGCTCGTATACAAGCATGTTTTAAGATGTGAAACTCTGGAAGCTACACAAAACCTGGGTGAGAGGCTTCATTGACTTTATTTTATCTGGAAACTGTGCATTTGTCACCAGAAAAGTGGAAATTCTCCTTTTGTGCAGTTCATCCACAAGTGTATTTATCTCTGGATACATAATAGGTTCCCCAACAAGAGATAATGCACAATGTCGTGGTGTAAGACCTTCGTTTAGTCGCTCCAGGGTAACTCCTACGATAAAGTTAGAGTGGATCGATTAAAGTGATGACAAAGATATTGATTCTCCCACCACTACAGCACACATGCATATATTTGGAGGTGAGTCCTAAAACTGAAGTCATTACATGCATAAAAGTGCAACCCTTAGCAAAATATTGAAATAGGAAACTTTTTTGTCAGCTCTATTGTCTAACTGTGTGGGTTCATCAATCAGCAACATAGCTTCATACTATGAAATTATCAAGCATAAAAACATAAATTTACCAGGAACTCCTTTCATTTGTTTAATCATATTTGAATGCATCTCTATTGCAGAATTTACAATCTCTATTGGATCATCCATCTTCCATTGCCAACTTTTTCCCACTGGATTTGTGTGATGTCTCCAACAAAAAACACATTTATTTGCACAGGCCAGGCTAGGGGTTGCCTCCATGCACCTATTCATTCAAAAAATAAAAAGGGGGAAAACCAAAAGCAAATGTTTAGTGAAAATGATTCCAAAATATCAATGACTGGATAATAAAAGTAAGGCTACTACAGTATGCCAAAGTAACAATAATATACCACATGTTTTTCTTCCATATATTTATTTATTACCTTCTCTTCCTTTTCTGTTAATTTTTTTAAAATTATTGATACACTACAATGTGATGAGATTTACTCTTACATTACAGAGTGCAGTATTATAAAAACTATGAAGGTCAGGCATAATGAAACTAACGTAGTGAATAAATATCTATAGTTGCCATCTAAAAGAAATCTAAAAGTTGTAGCACCTCAAGCATAATGAAACTAACAGTACCTAAAACAAATAAAAGAGCACAGTAAGGCAAGTTACTTTACCTATGGCTCTCAATACCATAGAATGAATGCTTGTAGCAACCACCCCGTCCTCGAAGCTGTGACTTGGTCCATCTACAAATCTTAACACCGCTATGCGAACCAATAATTTTATACCCCTGCAAATTGACAGTGAACATCAATAAACCAATATATGAAACTCTAAAGTCTAATATGCTTGCTTCTCTAAACCAATAATTTGCAAATAGCAAATTTCTGCACGGCATTATATCCATAGATGTCATTATATAAAGCACAACCTAATGGTTTTTAGATCACATTCCGCAATTTTTAGCAATTGTAGTAGTTACAATACCATAGCAACACCAACTGTATCTGCAATTTGAAACCAATACTATTACAATGATGATATTATACCTGCTTCTCTAAATTAGCTCTAATAACTGGAGTCACCATTTCCCTTTGGCCATTCACTTTTCCATTTCCATTACCATTACTCTCAGCTGCCGCTGCCGTCTTCTTCCTTGGTGGCACCTTCCCAGCAATGTCCTCAAGATCAACAATTTCCTCTTCCTCCAAATCACTCTCTCCTTCAGATTCCTCCTCAGAATCATAAACCCCACACTCCAAATTACCATTAACCCCATTTTCCAAAACCTTGCCTTTCAAAAAACCAACAACCTTCTCACACCACTTCTCAAAATCCAAATCCAATTCACCACCATCAACATCACCTTCCCCTAAAGGCACAACCTCACTCCCACCCAAATCCCTAATCTGCTTCACAAAACCCTTAGCCACCGCATTGAACCTCTCTCCATAAGCTCTACTCCCCACACCAAACACCCCGAACCTACAACCCTTCAGAAGCAACGCCCCAACCCTAAAATCCTTCACGCTCTCCGCGAGCCACGTGGCAAAAAACCGTGCTCCAGAAGGTGGATTCCCATCTTCCCAAGTCGAAGCAACGATGAGAACTAGGGTTTCTTTCGGTAAGTCTTCGGGCTCGTAGCTCTGAGCATCTACGAGGTCGAAAACGACGCCCTTTGAGGCTAAGAGATTGTGGAGGCGCTGTGCTAGGTTTTTGGAAGTTCCGGTTTGTGAAACGAATAGGATTTTGCCACGTGTAGTGTGATTTGAAGAGAGAGTGAGGGTTTTGAGGTGGCGCAAGCGGCGAGACTTGTAGAGGAAGTAGAAGGTTGTGGCGGAGAAGAGAGCGAGTAGCGTCACACGCGCTGGGAAAGAAGACAATGCAGAGGGCATTTTAGGTATTTCCTTTTTCTCTTGCAGCGCGCGGTGGTGAAACTGAAACAAAGGAATGGGGAAGAAGACGACGACGACGTCATGAAACGAATCGTATGATTAATGGGCTTTAATTTAAACATGATAGCCCAATACATTATGGGCTCCTCTTTAATGGGCTCATTGCTTTTTGGGACTTGTGTTTTGGGCTCAGTTTACCATAAACAAAATCAAATACCAACAAAAAAAATTCTGTCAAAAAGAAAAAAAATTAAATTAAATTACCATGAGATTATTTGTTCCTATAAATCTACTTCCTCTTTGTTAGTGTCCAATTTTATTTTCTTAATATAAATTTCTTTATATATTAATTATTTTCTTTTAAGAAAATATCATAAAATAATCTTATGGTTTATAAGATTTAAACTGGCTTACAAATTGGTATACACTACAAAGCTTGAAGATAACATTAAGCCAATAATAACTACAACTATTACAAAATCTAATATACAAATGGAGGTTGGAAAATGTAAAAATAAAAACAGGTATAGAATCATTTGAATTTGTTAGATGAAGAATGACTATGGAAAAACTCCCTCGTCAATTTTAGTAATTATTCACATGCAGTTGTCTTTATATGAAGATAATAGTATCATCTAACAATTTTTAACTTGTCATCTTCACACAAAAATAAATGCACGTGAATTTTCACCGTCAAATTTTCACTCTTTAATTTGAATGAATGAAGGTCTTGATGATTTAAGCCGAATTGGCTATTTTTGTGATTTATATGGTGTGGTAGAAGGAAGAAACTTTGATGCATGATGCATATAAGGAAGAAGATTAATAATTTAAGGCCTCCATATAGTTTTCTGTGCACATAAGATACCCTCTTTGTCTTGAGCAAAGGTCATTCTTATCTCCCATTTCATGCTTCTAAGTATTTCTTCCAATGGATTAAGAATTTCAACTTTGTCACGTATGATACTCCATCCTCCAGGCCTCAACATTCGATCCATCTCAACAACAATAGATACAGGTTGCTTGCACCTGCAAAACTCAATCCTTAATTTATTATTATTTTTCTTTTAATATGAATGCTGCAAACAAAAAAATACGATAGAATTACTCGTATTATATCAATTATAATATGGTATCAGAGTCTATCCTATGATAGTTATTGAGTGGTATGCAGATGTTCGGTCGATTCTAATAATGTCATGAACCATCACTATCTCAAAACTTAATCTAACTTTGAATTCTAAAAGCTCTAATACCATATCATAAGTTAGTATTTTGTGACATATAATTCTAGGTGAAAACTCACAATAATTCTAACTTCACTATGAACAAGAAGTGAAACTAAAATTGATGTCATGGAATAACACTTGGAAACTGAAACTTTAGGAAAATTGCATATTGATACCTGTTTTTGAGCCGTGAGAATAAATGATCAGCATGCAAAAGATCATATGTTCTTGGGTAAGTACCGAATGACTCGCACCAATCATGGTAGACACCAATTAGGCCGCGTTCAAAAATGATGGGAAGTGTGTCCGGCGCGTGAACAGGTACTACATTCATCACCCAGACATTCGGTTGAGACCGAGAGAGGGCAGCAGCGAATCTGTGTTTTTGCAGCAGAACAAATTATCATCAACCATGTTTCTAGCATATTTTCATGTGCATTCAAATATGTATCAGAG
This sequence comes from Arachis duranensis, assembly GCF_000817695.3. NCBI lineage: Eukaryota > Viridiplantae > Streptophyta > Magnoliopsida > Fabales > Fabaceae > Arachis > Arachis duranensis. Next base: position 110,708,840 of record NC_029777.3, read on the forward strand.
AAAAAAAATATGCAGCTCCTTAAGTATATTTAGTGCATGTATGAATGAGAATTTAAACGTGCTCTAGGAGCATAGATAGCATACAAGTATTTCTGTACTACAAGCTCTAAGACTTTCACATCAAGTAAAAAATCGAGTTGTTTCGCAGGCCTACCCTCCATAGATGGTTTTCATGTCCATTACATTTCGGATGCTCGGCCAGTTAATGCCCAATCCATTGAGATAGGACCTGTTAACAACAGCATTCCAGTGGTTCATGTCAGCAACCAATTTCTCTTTGCTGCTTATCCAATCAGGATATGATTCAAGCCTCTTCGGCCATTGCTCGGGCCACTCTGCCCCATGTTGTTCAATTCCAATTGGAATGCTGTGCAAACAACTCTTCATTCGAACATACCTATTTAGATAATAAGGTAAGTCATATGATGTAGAAAGCCAAGTTGGATAAATCATGAAGCAGTTTTGGCAAAATAATGTAACAGAAGCATACCATGCTGCATCAGGATTTTCACTCTCTTTGCAAAGTGGTGGAATTTTCTTCCTCCTCAATTCATATATCTCATTTCCTTCAGGCTTTTGATATATTTTAACTCCAACTTCACCAACGTCGTCACTTTTATGTGCCAGAACATTCCAACAAATAGATGCTGTCAATGAAGTCATGGCTGCAAAAGAAAAAGATGCATCAATGTTACTTGTATAGCAATGCAAGAATGTACCACAAAAAAAGAGAAGATGGGGGTGAAGAAAATAATGAACTGCAAGAAACAGTTTGATTTAAAGTGAGACTGACCAACCTTCTTCTTCTTCAATGCTGTCATGTTTAGTCGACATAATAAAGTATCCACTCGGTCTTAGAATCCGATTCATCTCGAACAGAAGCTTACCCCCTAAAACAGGGAGAAAAATTGAGTTATTGTTGTAATATGATAAGTAGAATTTGGAGAACAGAACCATTACTTCAAAAAGGTGCAAAGAAATGGACACAAACCATTCGAATGCCAAGGGATGCTGCAACCCCCACAATGAATAGCATCAAAAGCTTGACTTGGAAAAGGAAGCCTTCTTCTACCAAAAGGGCTAACTACTGCCGGAAAGCCACGCTCGAGTGCCACCTGAGCTAAGTCCACTAGATCATGCTTCAAGCCTAGGGTCAATGTTAAAACATCTCTATCAAGAAGCGCAGCCACGAAACTTGAATCTGAACACCCAATTTCAAGGACAACACGAATGTTTTTTCCCCACTCAATGTCTGGTACCATCTGTAATATTCAGAACAGTATTCAAAACATTTCCGAAATAATCATGTTGTTAAAGGCACAGATGCATTTCTATCCTATTGTTCCTAAAGAGAGCACACTTTGTGAATGTGAAAACATCATTGATCAATCAGTGTGCTTGTGTAAACAATAAGTGGAAACACATTTAAGATGCAACATAAACATCAAGCTTGAAACTAGATGCTTCCTAGGAAAATGCAAAACTCATGTCCTCAAGTTACTAATATATCATGTCCTCAAATTACTAACAAATAAAACTCTAGTTGCTACACCCTAATAGAAAACTTACCTCTTCAATTGACTCAAGATAGTGCTGAATTCCACCTTTGAACTCAGACTGGTTTTGTGGAAAAGTAAGATACTCGCCGGACTCCACCAACCAACTATGCTTCTTCATGTAAGCAGCGAGTCTCGGGTGTGCAACATTCTTGAACAATATCTGCACTGACACAAGATGTTTATACCATTAAGGAACATACACTTCAATTCACCAACACTTAATCTAACTTTTTCAGTTCATGTACCTTTGATTTGCTCTCAGGCCATGGTTGCGAATACCCGTATCCACCATGAGGAAGAGGAACCAAACACATTACTGGCGCCCTTGGACAACTCCTCTCAGTATGACGGTAACTCTGAACCTTTCCACCACCAGCTTCAATATCAATACAAGGAATATAGTTATGCTTGCTCCGAGTACTACACGATTTCCACTTATAGCTAGCATTTGGATCAAACAATGGCCCTTTAAACTGTCCCTTGCTTGTTCCCACACCTCCATCTTCAAACAGTTTAGAATCCTGATCCAAAGATTCAGCTAAACCACTGTCACCACCATCATCCATTTCAAAATCCACACCCACTTCACCGTCGCGATCAGACCCTTCTTTTTCACCTTCCAACTCTCCTTCACTCTCCTCTTTCTCTTCCTTATCCTCTGATTCATCATTACCATCAGATTCAGACACTTCATTTGCTCTCACTTTATCTTTATCTCTATCATTCTTATGCACCCTTTTATGTGGTGCCACCCCTTTGTCATGTTCTGGAGGTACGGTGGCAGAACTATTACCCTTCTTTTCATCCTCCCCCAACACATCCTTCTCCTTATTCGACACGCCACCAAAATTTTGCTTTTCCTCTGCCTTAGTCTCCTCCTTCTTGTGTGGTAGTTGTGTTTGTGTTTGAACCCCTTTAGAAGAAGTAGAAGAGGAGGAAGAAGGTTCTATAATGTCTTCAAAGCTTTCCCTTTGTGTGGTAATAGACGAAGACGAATTCGAGAACACCCCCCACACAAAGATGAAGCACAAACCCAACATTGTCACAGCTGTCATCTTCACCCATAACCCATATGGGCGTTTCACTTTCCTAGCCAACTTTGCAATGGCCATCAATCACTCACTCTAAATTCACCACTATCCCAAAATCCTCTAGAATTCAACTAATCTTGCACGAATCGAATCGAATCGAATCAGACCGAGTCAAGCCACTATATCTAAAATCACAAATCCACATCCACTACACTCTAGCTAATCTAATTGGGGCAAAATCAGCTAACAATGAAGTAAATTTCTCAGTTCTCACACACCCTTAATCTAAAAATCTGAAGTTCAGCACAAGCTAGCTTTATTCATCTACATCTAAGTAAAAGATTAAGAAAATGTTGAGAACAAACATAGCATTATTCACTCACAACCTAATAGGCACCAAGCTAGATTTATCATATATGAATCTAATAGGCACTTTATAGTGAAATTTTTAATGAAATTCTCAAATCTGAGAAGGCACCGTACCTGATGAAAGTGAAGATAGTTAAGGTGTTACTGTTGATAGGAGAAGTGTCAGTTTCAAAGTGACTCAAGAAGAAAAGAATATAAATAAATGAGATTTTGGCAAAAATAGAAAATGGGTGTTTGAGTTATTGGAGGTGGAAATCAAGAAGAGATTAAAAAGATGATTTTTTTTTTCCCCTTCCTTTTTTCGTGCTAATATCAGTTTGAGATTCGATTGAGGAATGAAGATCTCAATGGAAGTCTTTTACTCCAAGTATTAGATATTTTTTTTGGGTGTTTACATCTGTTGTAAATTTTCTTCTCTTTTCAATAAATGAATAAAAATAAAATAAAAAATATTGTTGGGTTTGTGTCATTGTGTGAATGTTTTACTCTCTATAAAAAATAATGATATTTTTAATTATTAATGTAATTTTATATAAGATTAAAAATACTATCTTTTATTGTTATATATATTTACTGTGAGATAAATAATATTAATGTTTTAAAGAAGAAGAATGTATCTTTATTGTGATATAAATTCACAGGGAAAAATAGGGCATATGCCACAATGCTTAAGAGGATTTAATTTACAATAATACACTTAGCTAAATAAAGTTTGAGCAAATATTCTTCACACTTTTAAATTCTAATTCCTCAAAAAATTGTAACACCCCGTTTATCATTTCATTGACCTACAAGGAGGGGTGTGGTACAAATAAGCAATTGCTAGTGCACATAATTTAGCACCACCATGTTGTTTGATTGCTTGAGCATGGGGGTGATGACAATGTGTCAAACATACCAAAAGTCCAAAAGGATCCAACCAATGTTCTGTACAAATAACATTACTCTTGGTAATATGGCTTTGACTTGCTAATAACAAGCAATTGCTATGGTACAAACAATTATCAATCTCATACAATTAAAGAATAGGCAAATTCATCACTTCCTTTTTTGCCTCATCTTTCCCCACCAATCTCCACATCTTGTGTTTCCAATGGTTCAGGGAAAACTTCATTTTAAACATATATTATTCATAAAATATTCACTAAATAATAACTCATGAATAAAATAAAATGTAACAAATTAAATTATAAGTTAAATTTTAAATTTAATAATTAAATAATAATAAATAATATAATATATGATTTTTTATAAAAAATTTCAATGAAAAGGTAGTCTTAATATACTATGATTATTTATAACAAGTTGTGTGTAAAGCAATGCACGTTTGTGCTTAACTTTAAAGAAATGTTAGAGATTAATATTTTGAGCTGATATTTTTTTATATTATTAAAATTTTATAATGAAATTAATACTTAATGTTTAAAGTGTAAGCCAAATAGTCACCAAAAAAAAGTGTAAGCTAAATATTAAAAAAATAATAAATTTTATTGGTTATGTATCATTACTTTTTTCAATTAGAACTAGTGTGAAGACCCGTGCAATTGCACGGTCTTGTACATGATATGAAAAATAAATAATTTGATATTTCAATTAGAATGAGTAAATACAATTAGTTAAAAGTGTGAAAAGATTATATATGTAAGCATGTAATCCATTAATTTGTTATTTTTTATAATTATCTTTTAGCAATTTACCACAAAAATATAAATGAAAAATAAAACGGATAGAAAATCAAAATTAAAACGATAATAATAATTATAAACTCTTCGATCACGTTCTCTTTGACTAAACAATTTCAAGAAAACACCTCAGATGGGTGATTCTCATGGAATTCCCTCACTCTTCTAAATGACTGTGCTATGGGATTGTGTTGATCAATCATTTGGGTCAAATCAATTATCAGCTGTCTATCTATATTTGAACTTTGCCTATAATTAAGGAAAATAGTAACACAATATTACTAACTAATTTTACTTAAAATGAAGAAACATGCATTTTTTATAATTAGAATGAATCTTAACAACAATAATTAAACAATAAGATACGAACATTTTGATTATAATAATCAAAATTACATCCATATTAGTATTTTACCAACTAAAAATTAAATTGAAAATAAAAGAAACAAATTAAAATTACAAACAATCATAACAAAATTTTTGTAAGAGTTGACCGTACCCAAATATTCCTTCTCTATGCGTTAACTCATGTTCTGTGTCATATATGTATAATTGGACAAATTTCGGAACTTGACCAGCCTGAGGTAATAAACTTCCAATCCTATGATAATTTTGGCCACTTATGATGAACTGCGGTGGGCCAGTTCCATCATTCACTGAATCTATTACTTTACCACCAAGAGAAGTGAAAGCAAACATACTATTATAATACCGAATTTTCTTCTGAAACTGTAAAGACTTATTATCATGACCATGAATCAAATTATATAATAAATCTGGAGCTTTCTGAAGATACGGTAATTGAATTTTTCCTTGAAAACAACAAAGTGTAAAAAGAGGCTGATTAATTCTTGACTGTTTTTCAACCCGCTCTAGTAACCAAAATGACGCACCACAATATAGACAACTATACACAGAGTCACCAATATCGAGACAACCTACAAAAATGAACAAAAAATTTAAATAATAAACAAATCCTTACAGATTTAACTAAGTAAAAAATGATATTAAATGAAGACTTAAATGGTTGTTAATTTTTTTTTACTTAAAAAAATATACCAGTAAAACAATTAAAGATTCAGAAATTATTCACTGGATATTCATTCTCTACAAATTGAAAATATAAATATTTAATAATAATATTAATCTAACCAAATTTGAGACACTTATATTGAAAGTATTTAAAACCAATGAATACTATTTTTTATCATATTATATTTGGTAAAAAAATGTCATATAAAATTTATTACGACCACAATATTGAAATTATAAAAGGAACATAACGTGACTAAATATACTGAATGAGTAGATTATATCTAAATTAATACGAAAAATGCAAACTCCATAAATAAATCAATTATAAGTATACTGAAATACCTTGAATTTCACTTTGTGAAAAAAGTGGATGATCAACAGGAGACCGAAGCTCATTCCAAGAATTTACAGTAGGATCATATATTTCAGAGTCGTCTTGATTTGGGTTTTTATTATGAAATAAAAAAAATTATTATAAATAAATCAAATATAAAGATATACACATCAAAGAAATATTTAAACATATAATCATAAATTATGAATTTATTAATAACTAAAGGCATAATAAACAACATAAAAAAATAAAATATACAAAAATTAATTCAATAATAAAATATATAAACCAAAATAAATAGACAAAAAATATAAATATGATAACAATAATTAGAAAAGAGTCCTTTTTATATTTTAAAATAATTGAAAAAATAATGTAAATAATAACTATACTTTCTAAGTTAACAAAGAAATTAGAAAATTTGAAATAATAAAGTCATACCTGATAATATGAAATTGGCATTAATAATTGGAGTATCTTGCAAAATAATTGATCCCTCTAAAGAAAAAAAAAGAACTTTAAATGTAAAACTAAAACTATGGGAAGATCAAAAAAATTAAACAGGTAGGTTAATAAATACCACATACCAATATATTTGAACTTAAAATAAGAGAAACATTAGAAGTAGGAACAACATCAAACAATAAAGCATAGAAATTCAACCAATAATATTAATTGAACACCAATTTTATAATATTAACAAACATCTGTAATGAAAAGATGTAAATTTTAATTTCTTTCAAAAAAACCCAAAAATGAATATAGCAAAACTGACCTCTTCTATCTTCAACTTGTTGTCCTCTCTTTCTCTTCAAATAATTTTTTCTATATAATCTTGCAGTAGCATAAGATTGAGACATTTTATGAAATTTTAACCAAGCTAAAGAAATTTAGAACCAACTAATATTCACCATAATGGTATTTCGAAAAAAGTAGTACTTCCTTTTTAGACACCACTTCAGTTATATATAACCCAAAAAAAAAAGAAATCAAAGAACCCCTGTAAGTTCATTTGAAGGGAATGAATGAGAATGAAGGAGTATAACTTGTTTTCTCACTGCATACACTTATAACCCTCACTTTCAAAAAATAAAATCAGAATAAGTAGAAAGGCTTTTCAGAATATTCTTAAAGCATGGAAGTAATGCAACAGACTTGTGAAACTTAGGATCCAATTTATAGACAGAGAAATGAAACCAATTCAGGATTTAAATTAAAAAATTTGAACCATGGAGGAAAAAAATAAAAGATCATTGTGTATATAAGACTCACTTTGAAACCAATCAAAAGTGGAATTGATATATTCATTGGCGGGTATATTTCTTAAGGGAATGTATACATATATAAGGACTACGCTGGAAAGAAGGATGAGCACTGATTATGAGGCAAAACAGTATGAATGACCATCACATCATCGAAAATTTGACAGCAATCAACACCTACCAATCGAATATGCAGAAGGCTGATAATCATCCATCCGAAGAATGAAGAGCAGGAGATCTGACGTGATTTGTAGAAGGGGAATGTTTTTCCTTTTTGAAAGAAAACTTATAACCAGAGAGGCCATGAAAGTACTTGCTGATGGGATTGATTTGCAACAAATGACAAAGGGGAGTTAGTCACAAGTAACGATACCTACTCTCATTAACCAAATAACTTTTTTGATAGAATAATAAAAGATAGTACTATTTGTTATAGAAGATGATGTCATTTCTCCCACCAAACCACCAAAATCTGACTTTTCATGTGAGGGTACACTGAAAAACAGGGAAGAGAATCACTTTCCCCACCTAACCACATCCAATCCATTTTTTGTTTTTGAAGAAAAATTCAAAAACCAACATCCCATCATAACTTCGAAACTGACAAAATAAAATGAGGAAGCAACAACTTTGACTGACATCAGAATCATGTATAAAAGAATAAGATGAGATCACAAATAACATCATTCAAACTAACATCCCATCATAACTTCAGAAGAATGGAATTCACATTATATTTTCAACAATTTGAAGCATATAATAATAAAAATACAACCTCACCTCCCTAGAACTGATTGAGAAACAATCTATACATACTATGATTTGATGAGCACTTTAACAAAAATCAACTCCCATCACAACTATTAGATCTAAATTACTAAAAAAGAACCATTAAATTTGTCTAATTACCACTCAAAACTGATCAATGAAGTATAAAATGAGAAATTGAATTAACTATAATTTGATGAGCACTTTGACAAAAACCAACTCCCATCACAGCTATTAATTCCAAATTACTAAGAATAAAAGAACACCAAATTCGTCTAATTACCACTCAAAACTGACCAATGAACTATAAAATGAGAAACTGAATTAACTAAGAAACTTATACCCTAAACACCATAATACATATATACTAATGATATCAGCATGACAATGTGCAAAACCAATAACCTTATAACAATAATCCTAATCCAACCATAATTATCAAGAAAAACATAGGATATATAAAAGAACTGATTTTGAACAGATATGATGATATGAAGGAACTACATTATTCATAAATGAAAATGAACATATAAACCACATTCATATCAAAATCACATGATTGTAGCAATAAATCAATGAAATTGTGGGAATCACAAAGTCATCTATGCATGGCTCCCGAATACAGATCCCAAAGCACCAAAACATAATGAAATTTCAAGAAATTGAATAAAATTACAAAGAGGGATCTGAAATTAAAGAAAAACAATAGGAGAATATGACAGAACCATATTACATTCTTCTTTAATATTTTTATAAAAATGAGGAGAAGAGAAGGATGAAACTCTTTTCTCAGTCAAACAGAGAGAGGAAAAGTGAAGTATAATATGAAAAGAATGAATGAAGACATTCTCCTAATGCATCTAAAACAACTTTGCATAACCTAATAAATAGCATACATGCTTGAAATCACATGAAAAGAATTCTGTCTCACACCAAAGACCATAACAATAATAAAATTCAACAAACGTGTACCTAACCAATCACATCAACTACACAATTTTCAAGGTTACTTTCTATCAAAATGAACTTGTATCTATAGAGAAAAACTACCTACCTTAACTGTCCTAACCTCCTAGACTATATTTGACAACTCTACATAAACACTTCTGAGCACTGAGAATAAACAGTTACCCTAAGAATGACTTCATCCTAAATTTCACAGCAATCAACCACTAAAAATTTCAAAAGGCTATTCACTTAGCCATAGCTGATGAGATACTGGGTATGATATTCTCATTCTCATTCAAGAGGAAAGTACACTATTCATATATACTTATCTCAATTAATGTGATATATTAGCATATTTAAATAAATGAAATGACCTTTAACCCATGATCTGATTTAGCTCTTTCACTTAAATAAAAGAAAATTGCCTTCCAAGACACAAAACTTATATCCAACTGTATTTAATCTGTAATCTCTAGTATCTAATAATAGATATTGATAATTGATATCGATGTCAGAGAAGGCATTTGAAAGAAAGCTAATAGATTCCTCATAATTCTTGATATAAAGCCATGCAAGAATGATTAATATAGTAATACCTCTGATAAATAATCCAACATAATTCCTAATATTTATGTAAAAGCAAAACACAAGCTACAATAACCATAGCAAATTAGATTCAATTGGTAGAGAAAAGAAAATGCAGTTAACCCAGAAAAAATTGTTAGCTATTTTCTGTTAATTTTTTGTATAGAAATATAAAGCTCCAGAGATATTGATTTTGAATAAAAGGAAAAGATCATAAAAGGAAATCAATGATAGAATTAACCCACCATACCTTGGTCTTCAACTTTCAGCCTCATCAATCCCCGAATTTGCCACTCCCCTGTTCTTCACAGACTGATAAAACTCCTCACAAAACTCATGAAACTTTGTGTCGGAATCGAAAATTTCTCTACCGGAGAATAATCCTTCAGGAGCCTCTGAATCACATTGGAGTAGGTGGAGCATCAGTGGCTGCGGCAAACCGGGAACAATGCACTGGCGGGGTATCGAAGGCGGATGTCATGGAAGAGTTCAACGACGATGATTGCGGCGAGAAGCATCGCCAAGGGAGGAGAAGGTGTTGCCGGTTGAGGTTGAAGGGGAATTGTTGGAGATGAAGGACCTGAAACCAAAAAGGTTTAAATAAAAAATAAAATACAAAATATTACAAAATGGAAAGAAGACCAAAGAGAAGAAGAAGAAGAGAGCTACCTACCATTGTTGATGGGTGAAGAATCAGAAGCCATAGCTATTTTTCTGTCTTCCTCACCTCTTCTTCTTCCTAACCTCATTTCTTTATTTCCTTCGTTGAATATGTTGAATAGTGGTTTGACCAAACAAACACTTACTTATCCTTGTACAGACTAAAGAGGCCATTGGCATGAATGAGATCATATGTCCTTGGATATGTTGAAAAGGCTTCACACCTGAATTTGAAAAATACAAACATAAATAAGGAATCCAACTAATAGTATAAGATTCATACAGCTATATCATATATTTCAACATTAAACGAAAAGATGCAATATATATAACCCGAGAAAGAAGCTAGAAAGCGATACCAATCATGATAAATGCCAATCAAGCCGCGCTCATATATGACCCCCAGGGTACTTTTCTCAGCTATGGTAGGCACAACGTTCATGACCCATAACTTGGGAGATTGAATAGCCACAGCAAAACTACCCAACCCAGCATTCATATCCGAGTGCTTCTTCACAAGATCCTTAATCCTCCTCTCCTCCAAGTACTCCAGCTGTTAAAACCAAAGACAATATCAATCACTCAGCCATCATCTCCGTTGCAAGCTTAAATTAAAGCAACTTTCAATTAAAAAATTCCTGAAACATTTCAAATGATCCCCTAAAGTTTAAAAACTAAGCACGCACTTAATGAATCAAATTGATGTGCAGACCTAAATGTGTTTCTAAATAAATTCATACAGAAATATTATGTTGTTCCTTACACTCCTAAGATTCTGATTTCCACGTGTTCATAATTATCCATTATTATTTTTTGTGTCCTTCGAACTCATTGCAACCAAAACTTCATATCAAATATTACTATTGGTGAATTATATAACACGTCAAATAACATATTAACCCAAACATATCCACATCATATAGATACCAATCAAAGAATACATATCCAATACAGAAGAAAACGACAGCAAAAATATCAAACTTCTGAGTAAATAGAAATCAAAATGGGGCTGAGGTGTCTGTATTACCTGATCCTCCTTGAGGCTTCTGTGCGAAATCACTGCAATTACATCCCAAGATCTTCATCAAATGAAAGAGACAAAAATACCTGAAGCATTATAAAACAACAAACATCACTCAACAGCTTTATGCTGAATGAAAAACCTTCCACACAAAAATTGATGAGTTTTGCAAAGAGCATTTATGATTCTATCACTCTATCAGTTTATAAAGCGCAACATCAACTTATTAAAGAAATAGAAAATTGACGAAATACAGGATTCAAACACAAAATAGAACTAAATGAATTAGCAACTCCCATAAGAAACGAAACCTATTCAATGGAATCAGGATGCAACTGACAATTATTAGCCTTGATATAAGTTAACTTTTATAAAATAAAACAGCGCAAAGCCTGGCCAAAGAAAACGCAGCTGAAAACCCTAAATTAAAAAAAGATAAAAAAAATTCAGAAGCAGGGTTCGAAAAGATCCGTACATGAGGGTGCGCCGGTTGATCTCGGAGGAGGAGGAGAATGTATCAACCAGGTTCTTGAGGTTCCAAAGAGCGTCACTCGTTCAGAGTCCCCAGAATCCCACCGGCGTCGTTGCCATCATTGTGCTCTCAGACGATGCATTCGAGTAGCTACGGTTAGGACTGGGTGGGGATCATAACGATTGGTGATCTCAGAACAATAAAGGAAGAAGCCCATTGCGGCGCCAGTAAGTCGGTAACGGCAGCACCGTAGGGGATGGCGATGATGACAGAAGTTGAATGCTCAAGAATCGGAAGAACCGGTCTATCGCCGTTCATCTTGCGCCTCTTGGTCGAACACCCTACGCCGGTCGAGACACTGCTTTCCACTACAACGATCAAGCTGTCCAAATGGGGTGAAAGAGGAAGAAGATGGTGTCTTGAAGAGTTCACCAAAGAAGATGAAAAGTTAAAAAGAGTGACTGAGAGTGATGTGAAAGGAAACCACTTTCTTTGACTCAGACCATGTGCTTTTTATTTTTTATTTTAAAGAAAACTCAAAAATCCAAAAAAAATCCACGTCGGTGATGTTTCCTCCTGAATTCTAGTATGTATAGATACATATAAGATAATTAGTTCCTCTTTTATATAACAAGAAATCCATATAATTTTTTTGTTTTAATAAATTTAATTAAAATATAATTTAAAAATTATTAACTAAAATTATTAATTGTAAAGATAATATATTAACTATTATTAACAAGTTAACCATTCTAAATTTTATATATTAATTTTTTATAATCAAATTAAACTATCATTATGATCATATTTTTAGCTCAATATATATATAAAATTGTTTCTAACCGTTTTTTGCTCACTTTTCAATTTGAATATGGAAGTAAGAGTGGTGTTAAACTCGAATATGAAGAATACAGGTGCTTCACCGCCATGTGGTGTTAATGGAACAACTCAGAAGGTCCGAGTTGCTTTAGATATTCTATTTCATGAAAAGAATTGACAACAACAAACAACTCGGAAGGTCCGTTTTCTAACTTCTGAAATTTATATTTGTCCAACCACAAGTCGGACCATACGATTTCTTAAGTAAAATTTTAAAATCAAACAACTCGCATGGTCCGATTTGTGTACTCTCAATTTTTTTCCACTTTTTAAACATAAAACGAATGGTCCGATTTATGTACTCCTACAATTTTAAAAAATACCAAAAATTACCATTACTTCCATATTAAAATTTTTTAGCCGTTTTTTGCTAGTATGACATAAAATTACTTATTTCCTAGCCCTCGTGCCAGCGTATTAAACTAGACGGCACCGTCTAGAATTCCTCACAATTTCACATTCACTCTCAACTCTCAAGTCAAAAAATATCCATCATACGGCGGGTGTCGTGTGTGTCTTCTCCGGCAACGCTAGGTTCTTATTTCGCAAACAAGATAGGAAATAAGGCAGCATTGTCGGCGCTACTAAAGGTGTTGGAGATGATATTAAGCTGGTATTTAATGGCTTACAAAACCATAGTTAATTTATTTACCATGAGTTAGGTTTTAGTAAAGTTAATTTTCTAATAACTATAAATAGTGGATAACACTATGTACTCCCATGGTACTCAGTCGTTTTCAATTTTAGGTTTTGTACTTGTTCATATGACAAATCTACTGAGTCTTCTTCTTCCACCCAATATTATTTTCTTCACCAAAATCAGATCTAGACCACGATTTCTTCATGGTGCGGTGAGCGTGGAAGATCGTGAAAGAGGTGAAGTTTTAGCCACAAATACAGTATTGAGTTAGCATCAATGGCCGACACTCCTTCCAACTTAATGTCTGGGGGGAAATCACGGGTCACATGAGAACCAGGAGCTTTCAGCTGGTGAGCTTCGAAATCTAGCTCGCATTCTAAGCCAACTCTCGAGTTTGCAGCCACAGAGCGAAATCGAGTACCAATTTGCTTGCGGATCCAGCAAGTGTTTACTTCCTACATCCAGGTGATAATCCTGGAGTTTCTATTGTCCCAATTGTGCTGAATGCTAAGAACTACAATTCCTGGTCAAGAGCTATGAAATTAGCGCTGAAATCAAAGAATAAGATAGGTTTTGTTGATGGAACCATTGTAAAACCAGATAAAAATGATCCTGCATATGTAGCATGGGATAAATGTAATACTTATGTTGTTTCTTGGTTAAATCTATCATTGAGTGCTGAGATTGCACAGAGTGTTGTTTGGAATGAAACTGCTGTAGATTTATGGCTTGATTTGAAGCACATGTATTATCATGGAGACAGATACAGGGTTGCTGAATTAGAAGAAGAGTTGTATGCTATGAAACAAGGGAATCTAAGCATAACAAATTATTTCACCAAGTTGAAGGCTATTTGGGAAGATATTGACAGTTTCAAACCAGTTCCACAATGCAAGGAGTGCTTTGAAAAATGTGATTGTGGCTTAGGAACTATGAGAGATTATCGAGATGAAACTTATGCAGTGAGATTTTTAAGAGGATTGAATGAGCAGTATGGGACTGTGAGATCCCAAATCATGCTGATGAAGCCTCTTCCAGACATCAATGAAATTTTTTCTCTACTTATTCAGCAAGAGAGACAGTTTAATGGATCAGATTTGGAGACTCAAAACTTTACAGCTTTGGCCAATTCAATTCATAATTTCAACAATAATTCAAGCAGTGTTTCCAGAGGAAGAGGACGAGGAATCCGTGGAGGTAGAGGTGGAAGAGGAGGAAGAAATTCAGCACCTAAGACCTGTTCTTATTGTCACAAGGCAGGGCATCTTGTGGATACTTGTTACCACAAACATGGATTTCCACCTCATCTACAGAGGCAGAAATGGCCACGAGAGACTAGCAATGGAGCTATGGCCAATAATATTGTTGCTGGAATTGAAGGGAGCAGTACCAACAATGTCAAGCAGGACAAGGAAGCTGATGGTCAATCCCAATTCAATCAGAGTTTGAGAGATGCACTGCTTACCTTTCTTCGGCAGGAGTGTGCACAGTCTTCTCAAGGAACAAGTGTGAGAGATGTCGATCAATCAAATGCAGGAAATGGAGGTATACCTTTAGAGACTTATACACTTTGCATGAGCTCTCATATTGCACGATTATTGTCAGTAAAAACTTTTTTTTCAAATTCTTGGGTGCTTGATACAGGAGCTACTGATCATGTATCACACTCATTGCATTTTTTTACAAATTTTAGACATATTAGGCCGATTCTGGTAAAATTACCAGATGGAACACACACAACTGCAACTATAAGTGGAACTGTGGTATTTTCAGTTACATTCTATCTCACGGATGTGCTGTACATACCAAGTTTCAACTTCAATCTTTTATCTATTTCCAAACTTACAAAAGGCTTGCATTGTGAATGTGTTTTTACTGACAAACTTTGTGAGATACAGAATCGGACCTCTTTAAAGATGATTGGCACAGCTAGAGCAAAACATGGATTATACATGATGGATTTTCTCGCATTAGAGTTAGCACACAGGGACAACATGGAAAATACAACATACAATAGGAGTACTAGGATTCTAGATCCGCAAAATCATAGTGACAAGATTTTACTTTCTTCTAATCTTAGGACAGCAAATTCGGTTATACAAACTTCATGTTTTTCTGTTGAGAATTTATGGCATTTTAGATTGGGTCATGTACCACAAAACAAATTTGATATTATCAAACAAATATATCCTTGTGTGCAATTTCCTATATCTACTTGCTCTAAACCATGTGATTTTTGCCATTATGCCAAGCAAAAACGGTTACCATATACCCTTAGTGAAATAACAAGTTTAAACAGTTTTGATTTAATACATATTGATATCTGGGGGCCAATGTCACTTATTCCTCTACAAGGTTATAAATATTTTTTAACTACAGTAGATGATAAAACCAGATTTGTATGGATTTATTTCATGAAATTAAAGTCAGAAGCCAGCAGTTTGGTTCAGAATTTTGTTGCCTATGTGAAAACTCAATTTAATTCTCAAGTAAAGATTATTCGAACTGACAATGGTCCTGAGTTTAAACTTGATATTTTTTATAATTCACAGGGTATAATGCATCAAACATCATGTGTTGAGACACCTCAACAAAATGGTATTGTTGAGCGAAAACACCAACATATTCTTAACATTGCAAGAGCATTAATGTTTCAATCATCCTTGCCAAAAAATTTTTGGAATTTTGCTATTGGTTTAGCTGTTCATTTAATTAATAGACTTCCGACTCCAGTTTTAAAAAATAAAACCCCTTATGCTACCTTATTTGGCAAGGATGCAGACATTAGTAACTTTAAAGTGTTTGGATGCTTGGCTTTTGCTTCAACGTTAATTCATGGACGAAAAAAATTTGATAAACGAGCAAGAAAGAGTATTTTTCTTGGTTACCCACCTGGCACAAAAGGATATATTTTGTTTGATATTCACACTAGAGAACTATTTTTGTCTCGAAATGTGGAGTTTTATGAACATTATTTTCCTTATAAATCCTTTCATGATGATATGACCAAAAATTTTATAAGTGCTTCTTCTCTACTTATTGCTGATTCTAATTTTAATGAATTTGATCTTTTCACTTATGATTCTTTAGATGCATTTCATCCATCTCATGTAAATATTGATTCTTTTCATGATCCTAGGGACCCTACCTCACTTACTGATTCACATGTAGTTTCTCCTAGTCCACCAAATAATGCATCATCTAATTCTCATTCAAATGATAACATGCATCATCAGGATCTTAGAAGATCAACTCGTATACATAAACCACCTTCTTATCTTCAAGATTATCATTGTATGTTACTTAGAACAGGAAGCTCTAGTAACCAATCATGTTCCAAGCGGTACGGTCTATCTCACATGGTGGATTATGGGAAGCTATCCCCTACCCATAGAGCCTTTTCCCTAGCAATAACCACAACAGTTGAACCGAAGACTTATGAACAAGCTGTGCTGCACGAATGCTGGAGAAATGCCATTAGTGCGGAATTGCTTGCTCTTGAGAAGAATAAAACTTGGTCTATCACTTCTTTGCCTCTTGGAAAGCGCCTCATTGGATGCAAGTGGATTTTTAAAGTGAAGTTTCACCCAGATGGTAGTGTTAAACGCCACAAAGCACGTCTTGTGGCTCAAGATTTTCGTCAAAGAGTTAGCTATGATTACTTTGATACATTCAGTCCGGTTGTAAAAATCACTACTTTGCGACTTATTCTTACTCTTGCTGCGGTACATAATTGGAAACTTCACCAATTAGACATTAATACAGCATTCTTGCATGGTGAGTTGCAAGAAGAGGTTTATATGAAACCCCCCCAAGGTCTCGATGTTCAATGGAATTTAAGATAAGTGGTTTTCTTCAGCAACATGGCTTTATCAAGTCTCCTCATGATCACTCTTTGTTCACCAAGCACACTAACCTCGGCTTGGCTATTATTATTGTTTATGTTGATGATCTTGTTTTATCTGGAGATATTTTATTTGAAATTGAAGCTATTAAAAGGGCTCTTGATGCTGAATTTAGTATTAAGGACTTAGGCCGGTTGAAATTTTTTCTTGGAATAGAAGTTGCTCGTAGTTCTGAAGGGATTGCTTTGTATCAACGTAAGTATACTCTTGATTTGCTTGAGGAATATGGTATGTTGGAAGCTAAACCTGCTTCAGTTCCTATGCTGTATAATGGAAAACTTTCTAAGGAGAGTGGCACAAGATTACAAGATCCATTACAATATTGAAGACTACCCGGACGACTGTTATATCTCACCAATACTCGTTCAGACATTGCTTTTGCAGTTGGGAAGCTCAGCCAATTTTTGGATTGTGCAACTGATAACCATTACAAGGCAGCACTACATGTTCTTCAATACATCAAGAAATCTCCTTCTAAGGGTCTTTTCTTCTCTTCAAATAATGATCTCAAATTGACTGGTTATGTTGATTCAGATTGGGGAACTTGTTCCGATACCCGTCGATCAATAACTGGGTATTATTTTTTCTTAGGTTCTTCATTAGTGTCTTGGAAGAGTAAGAAGCAAACAACTGTAACATGGCACAAGCAACTCGGGAAGGTCAATGGCTTCTTTATCTTCTTAATGACTGTCATGTATCTCATCCTCACCCAATCAATCTCTATTGTGACAATCAATCTGCGCTGTACATTGCAGCTAATCCGATTTTTCACGAAAGAACCAAGCATATTGAAGTAGATTGTCACATTGTTCGTGAAAAGTCTCAAACAGGAGTGCTGAAATTGCTACCTATTAAATCAGCTCATCAAACGGCTGATTTACTTACTAAAGCGTTATCACCGGGTGTCTTCGAATCTTTACTTTTCAAGTTGGGCATGCTTGACTTACACGCCCCACTTGAGGGAGGATATTATGATGATAACAGGATAAATGTTTCAACAAGCCTTAATTCAAGGGAGGATGATAATAATGTTGCTGAACTTGCAACTAATTCAATCAGTTTCAACTTGAGGGAGGATGTTGGAGATGATATTAAGCTGGTATCTAATGGCTTACAAAAGCAACTCGAGGGAGGATGTTGGAGATGATAATAACCATAGTTAATTTATTTACCATATTGAGTTAGGTTTTAGTAAAGTTAATTTTTTAATAACTATAAATAGTGGATAACAATTTGGTTTTCAATTTTAGATTTTGTATTTGTTCATATGACAAATCTACTGAGTCTTCTTCTTCCACCCCAATATTATTTTCTTCATCAAAATCAGATCTAGACCACGATTTCTTCAGAAGGTATGAAATTTTTTTTCGTAACCTATATCCTATAATTGATTGCAAGAGAGAATGAAATTCTTCTAGTTGTATTTTGTGGTTTATGGTTTAGCATTATTTTAGGAATTTGGTTAGGGTTCAAGAACTGTCATCAGTGGAGGTAAACATGAATTAATCTATGGAGTGTATTGTATAATGTCTCCATCAATTAGTTGCTTGAGTTTAGGTTAGTCCATTTTGGTTTTCAGGCTTCCATTTTTTTAATCTGTGATGAATCTTGTTCCCCTTTTCTTTCTAATAATGTAAATCTTGTTATTTATTGCATCTTGTGTTGTCTGTTGATTAAGCATGCAAAATGAATGCTGTGTCTTGATATGTAATTTTGTTTAGCAAATTTCTAATAGAGAAAGTAAAAGCACTGGGAATTATGTTTGAGAATAGAATTTACATCTTTTTTACAAAGATTTTTTTTCTAAGGGAAAGGTTCAATTCAAAATGCAAAATGCAAGGGTGGAAATGCTGGTTATCATAGATCATGACGCATATACTGTTCGGTACATGGTCCGCCCACATCTAACTGTGGGCCATGTAAGATTTATTATGTCGGAACAACGCGGACTCGACCAAGAAGATATATATGGTGGCAGAGATCCGGAATGCAAATGACGAGCTGTTTTTAACGCCACATGTCAACTATCCAATATTGTTTCATGCCATATTGAGGCATGAGCTCCACTTCCGCCCGCGTGTCCCTCCAGCCGCCAACACAATCATGATGGTGATTCGGATGTGGGAGTAGTGGGGTGATCCAGGCTTCCGGAACTGAGAGTTCAAGTTCGGATGAAGGTTTGGAGCTGTATTTAGCTTTGGCACACTGATATACCAAGCTTCAACCCAGAAGCTATCACACAGTGCATGTTAGATGAAGTTTTAATGAGTTTTAAGTTTTGTACCTTCAATTTTTCTTGAACTGCGTCACACAATTCTGGTAGTTGTTTTGTACCTTCAATTTTTCGTGTTACAGAATTCTGGTAGTTTCAATGAGTTTCAAGTTTTGTACCTTCAATTTTTCTTGAACTGTTACAGAATTCTGGTAGTTTCAATGAGTTTCAAGTTTTGTACCTTCAATTTTTCTTGAACTGTGTTACAAAATTCTGGTAGTTATATCATCATAGGTGAAGAATTTAGATATATATGATGTGAAACTCTGAATTAGATCCCTCAATAATAATCGAGTATATCTGCAAGTATATTATAGGTGCCTGTGTATGTTCACTAATTAAATTTTCATATTAGAAAATACTACTCTTTCTTTTTAACACATTTACTTAATTTAAAATTTGGAAATATTTATTCATTTTTAATATTTACTAAAATAACATTGTTTGTTGTATGGATGACAAATTTTCGGTAGGTATATTTTTTTTAGTAGAAAATCTTTTTAATTTGTGCTTATTATATTGCTGAATGAGCCAATGAGGCTCTTCATTGGAAATTAAACTTATTGGTTTTCTTATTCATCATCGTCCCACTATATACACATACTGACATACATATATACAGAAATAAATTGTTTTATATGCATTTTACATTTATTTTAGTATGAAAAACTTGCTTAGCTTCCAGGAACAGCTAGCTGCAAATATGAATAAAAACATGTGAAACAATTATAAAAAAAAATATTTATCACACTAATATTTAATTTGCTTTGATCTATTTACTAGTGATGCTTGTGATGACGGCTTGTATAGATGAAGAATATATATATAATTGAATTATTTGGTGGTGTTGTCAAGCTCAAGCATATATTGGAGTCACTGGTTACATAAATAAATTCTTTTGAAAAAAGAGCTTAAAGCATAAGAACTTTTATTAAAGCATATTTTGTGTTTGGATTTTTAGTTATAAAAGTACTTATTTTAAAGTTGTAGCGTTTGGATAAATAACTCAAAAATAATTTTTTTTACAGAAGAGAATGAATATTAAAATAACTATGATAACAAATACTTTTCAATATTGAATGTTGATTTTACATAACTTAATAACTGATATTATGTATGATATGGTAGGTGAAAATAAAAAATAAATATAAAATGTGTGTCAATGTATATTTTGTTGCTGTTTTTTTTTTTACTCCTATTAAAACTCCCTTCTCTTTTATTGAGGTCAAGAACTTGTTATAATTAACTATGAAAATAATAGCAAGTATAAAATCACATGTGAAAAAATAAAATTAAAACTAAAATTTCATACCATAGTTAAATACAAATTTAATAATAAAAAATAGAATGATAAAATGATAAAAAATATTTAGAAGGAATATATGCAGTAAATTGTTCAGATACAATATTGTCTGAAAATGGTAGTGGAAGATCGATACTTCCAGCAGATGAATCATTACATGAAAAAGGGGAGGTTTGGAACATTGTGTGAGAATGATGGTGAAATGATGGTGGAAAGCTAGTGCTTCTAGCAGACCTTGCGTGAAAAGTTACTGTTTAGTCAGTGCTTTCAACAGTAAGAAAGCAAAAACATCAACTTTGGTGGTTTTTTTTTTTTCTCAATGGAAGTCTTTTACTCCAAGTATTAGATATTTTTTTGGGTGTTTACATCTTACTCCAAGTATTAGATATTTTTTTTGGGTGTTTACATCTGTTGTAAATTTTCTTCTCTTTTCAATAAATGAATAAAAATAAAATAAAAAATATTGTTGGGTTTGTGTCATTGTGTGAATATTTTACTCTTTTTATAAAAATTAATGATATTTTTAATTATTAATGTAATTTTATATAAGATTAAAAATACTATCTTTTATTGTTATATATATTTACTGCGAGATAAATAATAATAATGTTTTAAAGACGAAGAATGTATCTTTATTGTGATATAAATTCACAGGGAAAAATAGGGCATATGCCACAATGCTTAAGAGGATTTAATTTACAATAATACACTCAGCTAAAGAAAGTTTGAGCAAATATTCTTCACACTTCTAAATTCTAATTCCTCACAAAATTGTAACACCCCGTTTATCATTTTACAATGCCTCACACATTCATTGACCTACAAGGAGGGGTGTGGTACAAATAAGCAATTGCTAGTGCACATAATTTAGCACCACCATGTTGTTTTGATTGCTTCAGCATGGGGTGATGACAATGTGTCAAACATACCAAAAGTCCAAAAGGATCCAACCAATGTTCTGTACAAATAACATTACTCTTGGTAATGTGGCTTTGACTTGCTAATAACAAGCAATTGCTATGGTACAAACAATTATCAATCTCATACAATTAAAGAATAGGCAAATTCATCACTTCCTTTTTGCCTCATCTTCCCCCACCAATCTCCACATCTTGTGTTTCCAATGGTTCAGGGAAAACTTCATTGGACTTGGATGATCTTTTATTGGAAGATGAGTGATCCATTATTACACCACTTCCTTGGGAACTTACTTTCCCTGATTGTTTAGTCCCACTTGAACTATCTTTGTTTGTTGCAGTAGCACTATCTGATGAGCTCTGTCTCCAGCTACCAAACAATCCAGTGCTCCAAGACTTCCTAGACGAAGTTGTTCGCAACTTCACCGAGCTTGCGCTTTCTTCTCTTACAACCTTCAACGGATTTTCCAGCGCCCTGAGGACGTGTCTCATAGGAGGACGTTTCGAAGGCCTAGGATTCAGGCATGATCTTGCCACGATTGCTATAGCCCATACTTCTTCAAGTAGATCCTCATTTACTAACAAAGAAGGGTCAACAATCTTATTTATCCTTTCTTTATCATCTATGCTAATGTAAGGCAAGGTCTGCTCCAACCACTCTCTTGAGGTGGCATCGTCGGATTTACTGACCTCGCTATCTCCGGTAATAAGCTCGAGCAAAATCTTACCAAAACCATATACATCACCTGCCCAAGTTACTGATGATGTGCCTGATCATTGCCAAAGTAATAACAAATGCATATTAGTTTTCTTGAAAAAATTTCATGCCAATGTAGGTAGTAGCAGGATCACTAAAAGTTGTTCAATGGGACTACTATGCTGCATTTAAATCTCTTCCATCAACACTTGGATGAAAACTAACTAGAAAGGGTAAACAAGTTTACTTACCAAAATTTGGTTGATTAGAAGATCTGCAAAATTACAAAGATGAAAATACTGGTTACAACTTTGAGTGAACATAAAAATGTAAGAGTAAACTTAAATATCAGCATCCATTCAAACTAAATGCTAAGATTCAATATATTTATAAATCACGACGGTACCTCTTCAGGTTTAATATTGTAATAGATTCAGCTGTTTTTATGTCTTTGTCTGTTAAAGAATTCGAAACTTACGATGGCTTGCTGAACAGCCTGTTCATGACACCAGGATGGACATCTCCTTGGGTGGTAACCTCACTCAAACTTCCAAGTCGCACCTCAAATTTATCATCAAGAAGTATGCTGCTAGCTTGAACATCTCTTCACAAAATCAAAAGTAAATTTCAGTAATTTGCAAGGCACCATGATGTAACAAAAAATTGAAAATGCAGCATATATTGACACTTTGACAGCATATCATAAACTCAATCACATTTTGCCAATAGATTCATTTCCTTCATGATGAAATAACAATAAAGAGTCTAGATTATATTTGGTGTTACCTGTGAGCGAGGGGAGGACTGCTATCGTGTAGATAAGCAAGGCCTTCGGCAGCTCCTGTAGCGATTTTCAATCTTGTGATCCAATCAAGGGACTTCGATTTACCATCTGCATCAGTGACTCTCTGCAAAGAACTTGCCAAATCTCCATTTGGCATATACTTGTAAACTATACATTTCTCATTGTCATTCTCCAAGCAATGTCCCAAGATTGGGATCAATCTTGCATGTGAAACCTTGCTTAATAATTCCAACTCCACAACATATGATTCTCTCTTGAACAAACTCAAATCTACCTTTTTGATGACGACAGTAGCTCCGTTTTCCATTACTCCCCAGAAGAGGTCTCCAGAATGACCATGCTTGATGATATTTGCTTCAGCAAAATTACCAGTCAACTTGAGAATTTGCTCATAAGTAAATGATTCCCCGACAGCAATGTCGAATGCAAGGTCTTTAGGCGGCATAGGACTCTCCCCTACTGGAACAGGCCCTCCACTTTCAATTCCCCTTTGAACTTCCAAGCTTTTATGATTGCCACATAGTTTTAAGAACAGTACGAGGACCAATGCCAGAAGCAAAATAAAGCCAAGTCCACCAAATACACCTACCAGTATGAATATCAGTTTCTTTCTGGAAGATTTTTCCATTGTCGAATTTGATGGAAAGGGTAAATTTCTCTTCTCATAAAACACTCTACAAACACTAACATCCCTCTGATTTGGAACATCCTCCAGGCAATTCCTAGCTAAACTAACATTACTAAGACTAACACCTTGCACCTCGCCTTCCAAATAATTACCGGATAGATCAATCATTCTAAACTTCTTAGCCGAAATATTTAGAGTTCCAAAGAATAAGTTGTTTGAGAGATTGAATGTGGCATCAGTAGAACTAGTATTTGAACCGAAAACCTTCGGTAGAGGACCGGTAAGGTTGTTGTTGGACACATCAACGAAACGCAAGCTCGGTAATGACCACAAAGTATCAGGAAGATCACCATCAATAAAGTTACCACTCAAATTGAGAACTCGAAGTTTCGAAAGGCGAGAAAACAAGACACTAGGCACATTACCAGTTAGTGCATTGTTGGAAAGGTCCAAAGCTTCAAGCCCTGAAAGGTTACTAAGTTGATTCGGAACATTCCCAGATAAGTAATTGGAAGAAAGATTAAGACGTGTGAGGTTACCAAGTGAAAACAATGAATCAGGAATAGACCCAGAAAGTTCATTTCCTGAGAGATCAAGCACAGATAAATTAGACAACATTCCCAAACCTGAAGGCATTCTACCAGTTAAGCTATTCCCAGAAAGTAACACAGACTTCAACAAAATCAAACCACCAATTGACTCAGGAATAGAGCCAGTTATTGAGCAAGAACTTAAATCAAGCACCTGGAGTGCACCAAGGTAGTTGTTATTGCTTTTGTCACCAAACCACTCAGGAATAGAACCATTAAGCACAAAACCTGAAGCATTGAAGGAAGCTAAACGGGTAAAATTGGCAAGTGCATCAACTGAGAAACTTGGGTGAAGACTAGCTTTATGTGTTCTTCTGAAACCGGAAATGTTGATTCCGATAACTGAACCCTTTTGGCAATGAATCCCGGTCCAGTTCCAGCACGGTTCTGTTTTTCTTGGCCAGTTTTTTGCTCTTATACCCAATGAAGATCGAAGTTGAAGCAACGAAAACCATTCGGTTCTTGAACTCAACTTTTCAGTGCTTGAACTCAAAGCAGAACTGAACTCAACGAAGAAGAACAGGTTCATAACGGTAAAAACAACTGTAGCTGACAAAACAGAGGAACTCTTTAACTTCTTCACCTTCATGTTGTTCTTTGCTCTGTTTCTCTGCAATTTGAACCAAACTTTAGTTAAATTCGGAAACTTTTTTAATGTAAGAGGGGGAAAAAAATTTTTTTTAACTTTTCACCTTCAATTCGAAGCTCTAAAGGTTCTGCAATTGGTGCTGTTCTTCATGTTATGTTTCTCTGTTTTTTTCTCTGTTTCTCCGAAGCTTCATGTGTATGCATGAGTTTAACTGTTTTAGTTGATTTAGAAAAATTGGAATTTGACACAAAAATTGGATTTTGTGTGTTTGGCTCCAATCAAAATCTCTGCTACTGATTCTGCACCTGAACCAATACAGAAAAAGAATCCATTCATGTTAGTAATTTACATGAATGCCTCATTTTTATTTTATTTTTTGGATTTTCTATTTGTGAAGTTTCATGATGATGCTGAATATGTTACATGAAGAAAATTAAAGTTTTTGAGAGAAATTTTTAATGTTGTTGAATTTTGTGTTACCTCCAATTACAAGCTCTGGTGATTCTGCTCTGTTCTGTCTTGTAATCTCTGAACCAATCCACAAAAGAATCCATTAATGCAATCATAAAAAAATAAATAAATAAAAAAACAGCATTCAAAAATTGCAACTCTTCCAAGCACACTTTGTTGAATGTTCCACTAAAAAACCAAAAATAGCCAACTTTTATTTATTTATTTATTTTGTGACAATAAAGTTTCTCACTTTTGCTTATTGACACAATAGTATATCCAAAAGTTTGAACTCAAAATCTTTGGTTAAGTGAAGAAAACTGCATACCCAAGATTTGAAGATTGTTGTCTAGTCTAGTGGTGTTGAATAGTTGAAAGAAAGAAAAGATTTTGGAAAGTGGGGTTGTGAGGAAAGGAAACATTAAATGGAGGTATCTGCCAGTTTAGGAGTGGAAGTGAATAGTGAATAGTGAATAGTGAAGAGAGAGTAATGGATAGGATTTGAAGCATTACATTAATTGTGGAACCGCTGGGAAGAATACCTGTTTGAGGAAAGAGTCTTAGTCACTGTCACCGGAGTTATTTAATGAGCTTCTGGGAATTGGGAGGTGCTGATGAACAACAAGTTGTTATGGTGGTTATGGTGCCATTCTAATGCCTATATCTCTATATCTATATCTATATCTATATCTATATCTATATCTATATCTATGTATGTGTCTTTGTGTGTGGGGTTTCCAATAATTGATGTTAGGTTTCTCTACAGTTTGTAATAGGCAATCAAACTCAAAAACAAATATCATAGCAAATCAACAATACTATTTTTACTTTTTTCTATATATATTCTTTTTGATCTTATAAATCAATTTCGCTAAGTGAATAATGAGAGATGCGAACAGCGAAAATAATGGGTAACATTTTAAGTCCACTAACTATTCAATTAAAGAATAATATTTAATTAAATTAAAATTTGATTTTTAAAATTAAAAATAATTTTTTTTAATCTATTATTTAAATTGTTCAAAAAAATATTGTTATCCTATATAAATAATACGAAAAATAGTAGAGAACTAATAGTAATATCAATCAATTTCAGCTAATATAATAATAAATTATAAAATAAATCAAGTATAAAATTTATTAAAAATGAGTTTTTTGTTAAGTCCGGATATTTATTTTCTTATATTTAATGTTAGCTACATTGTTAATTGTGCAATGTTAATTCCCATAACTTTCTCAAATAATATATACGCGGATTATTTTAGTTTTTATATGAATTTTGCAATAAAAATAATAAAATAATGAGATATCTAACAAAATTATTATTTTTTATTATTAATTAATTAGTTATTAATGTTTAAAAATATAAAATAAAATATATTATTAAATTATTAGACTCATAAAATTAGATTAAAAAAATTTAGTTAATGACTAAGTGATAATAAAAAATAAATTATGATGTTTCTTAACATTTTTCTTTAGTTATAGTTATAATAAATAGAAAATAGAAACAATAGCAAAGTAAAACAAATTAGTATAATTACTATTCAATAAAACAGACACTTTATTAGGAAGAAGATTATTAATCAACAAAAAAATATATTGAGATAAAATATTCATTTTTATCAAGTTGTTAGCCACCAATAATATTTAAAAGACAATAAAAAAATAGTATAAAATTGTCTAAAATTATTATATTTTGTATTTTTAAATATTATTGATATAATTAAATAATGTAATATGTAATGCTAATTATGAAGATTATTTTGACTCGCTATAATTTATTATTTACAGTGTATGTATACGTGAATAAACTACATGGACTAAATTTTCCTAAACCCCAATCAAAATAAGACAAAATGGCAAATGATCATGTATGATGTATCATAATCTTAAATCTAGATAATGTTCTCTTTAAGAATAAAGTTACTTTTTTGTTGATTGACAGAGTAAAAATACAAGAAAAGAGGAGTATTAAGAGGTGAATAATTTTTCTGTTTTATAATTATTAATTAGTTATTAAAGTATTTTAATTGGTGTGAAATTACATTTAATAGTAAGAAATTATTTATTTTTTTTATAGTTAAATATTGACTACAAAATACAAAAATTGCTGACTCTTTAGATTTTTTCTAATAAATAATAATAATATATCTTCTTTTATTAAATAAAAAAAAATGCATGTGGAAATTTCATGGAAAATTATAGTAGCTTTTTCAACTTTGATTTTTCTTTTTTTAATTTGCCTATTTATGATACATATATACGTGAAGATGATGATAAATGAGTCACCATCTGATAGACATTAAAAGAATAATGGTTATATATATATATAGAGAATTCAGTTGTCTCTACACGTAGAATTTTCAAATCAAAAATCAATTTCATATTGTCATGCGTTAATAATACTAACAGAACTGTAACAGCGACTCGTATACATTATATGGAATGGTCCAATTCCAACAGTCCTATGTTGGAAAATGTTAGAATCTGAAAACATGTTAGTTCGTTGTTGTATTTTGATTAATTATTATTTTATATATATTATTGTTCATTTATCTAATAATTAATTTGATACTGACTTCATGTACAAAGTAAGTATAATAGTATTTAGTTATTTACTATTACAGTCAATTTATAGTGTCATGAGTTGAATATTGTTCATCTTGAATTGCATGGCATGCTACTAATCTTAAAAAATAAATTCTAAATTTTAATTCTTAAATTATAAAATATAAATTAGTTTTATTTCGTTTCACTTCCAGTTTTCTACTTGAATTTTAAATATTTTTATTGTTTTAATTTCGGATATTTTTTAAATATTTTTTAAATTATTAACTGACTTTTAAATTAATCGGTTGAATAAATGTCGGCTCCTTAGTGTTTTTTATTTATTTATTTATTAAGTAGATGGAAAAATTTGATTTGGCTTATATGGTGATGTCGGGCAACAAGTTGTGAACTTGAAAATTAAAAACATTAATATTTAATATAATACGCGCTATCCTACGTGTATTGATAGCACCCTCACTCAAATAATTATTAGATATTAACGAAATATTATATAAAATTATAAGCTATCTACTTTAATTTCCCAAGGTAGTTATCACAATTTGGTATCAAGTTGCGATTCTTAGTCATAACAACAAATTAAAAAAATCACATTCAATCTAACAAAAAAGTGAGACCGAGAGGACTAAAAACATGACTCCAATAATACTGCCATCTTTGAGCATGTTGTTTGCCATAAACTAACCTATCAATGTTTTTTATTTATTATTAAAGAATAAATAAGTAAATTAAATAGTTTTTATTTTTAATAGGCTAAGATTATTTTTTTTAATTAATTTTTTTATTAAAGAGTGAGACTTGCATGATGAAAATAGGAAATGTGCTATTTTATTTATTTAGCTTAATTTTTTTATCTGTAAATATTTAAATTTTTAATAATTTAAAAATATATTTAAGTTCTTGATTTGTTAGATCATCAATATTGTATTTAAAGTGTCTTTCGAGTATACCTAATCAGTATAATTATCTTTTTTCGGACACACAGTAATGAAACTAAAAGATTCGTACTAAGATTAAGTACTAGATTTTTTCTAACTTGCTTGTTAGTTGTATCAATGCAATATTTTCTCAAAATTTTAACGCATCAATCTTTAGTCTAATTTGTCATATTTTAAAATTTCTCTTTTTACATGTGCATTCGTATCGGCCAAATCAGTACAATGAGAGTTATGTTTAATTTTTTCGTTAGGTCTGACAAATTGAAGTGAACAGAAGAATTAATATATCCAAATTTTGAAATATCAGATACTTAAATGTATTTTTAAATTCCTAAAAACTTAAATGTTCATATCAAAAAGTTAAAAATCTATTTATTTTTATTTATTTATTTGTATATTATATATTACATTGGTGCATGTATTTTTAATATTATAGAATATAGAGTATGGAATTTATTTTACATTAATTTTATATTTTATCCATTATATATACTTTATTAAATAATAAAAGAACAGTATATATGTGTTAATTTAATCTAAGAGATAAATAAATATTTTGGAAAAACGTGTGGAATCTGGATTTCGTTGCCAACAGAAAAGAAATATGACTTTAGAAACAAAATGTCATTGACTGACTTGTTAATTGAAAGAACAAAATAAATTCCATCAATCAAAATAATAAAAAAAAGAAAAAAAAAGCTTCATTTGACTGAGTCTTTGATGAGAAGGAAGTGGGGATGCATGGTGAAATAGGGGCATTCGCATTAATAAAACAAAAAAAAAGGAAAAATATAAATCATTGATAAGGGACTATTATTTTTCAATAGGGTTCACCCTTCAATTATTTGGGTCTTGAAAGGAACATTTCTACTTTTCATATTGCTATCTTCTTTTCCTTAAAGTTCATTGATTATGGTCACAACTCACATATCACATTCTATTTGGCTTTACATACACGTGTATTCATTGTACATATATAATAATATTAGTTTTTTTTAATCTATGTATGTGTATATAATTTTATATGATTTTTAAAATTTTTCATTCTGATTTGTTTTTTGTTTTTGTTCTTATTATCCGATATTTTCACATTCTTGCATATGATTCATTCATATGAAGCGGTTGAAAGATAAACAAAGACGGAGAAATTAATGGTATTTAAAAAATTAAAAGAGATATTATTAAAATTTTAATTTTAATTTTTAATTTTTTTAGTTTTTTAAATTTTTATTTTTCGGAGGTATTGAAAAAAATTGAAATTTTAGTTTTAATTTTTGACCACTAAATGCAATAGTAAATAATTTTAGTCACGGACTCACGGTCTTTAAAAACAAACACTATCCCAAAAATGTAAGCGTCACAATTAACTACAATAAATTATAAATTAAAATTTTAACTAATTTAAAATAGCTAAATTATGATATATCATAAACTCATTATTCTAACATAATCTTTAGTATGTGGTGTTATTGTTGCTTACTTAAAGATTTATATATAAATCCAGCTATAATCTCTTTTTCTAGATTTTAAACTCATCTTGAGCATTATTTCTATATATCAAAAGTATACAGAGATATTTTATTTTTTTAAAAACTAGTGTAAGAAAATATTTTATACATACAAATAAAAAAAAAAATACACGTGTAATTGTAACAATACCAACCTATTTTATTATCATAATCATTATTGAGTTAAAATTTTAGACAAAATATAAAGTTTACGAGTTTTTGGTGGAATACATTTTATGTTTTAATGAAGAAACTATTTTGGGAAAAAAAAATTCTCCCCAAAATTGGCACATTTCATATGAATTTGTACTAATACCTTTGTTCTATTACTCTATAGAATATACTTACTATATGATTAAAATAATAGACTTAATAATATACTTAATAATAATATTTTAATAAACGGATATATCTTGATAAAAAAAATTTGTGCTCAAAATATGGCACTTAACTTTTTGTTGACTAAGTATGATACTTAATTTAAATTATAGAAACAATACTTTTGTCTCGTAAAAGGAACTAAGGAATAGTATATAATTTTGAATAAATAAATAAATTAGTCTTTAAAAAATCATTCATTTTTTAATTGGTCTTTAAAAAATTTTTTAATTAAATTTATTTTTTAAAAATTTTAAATTAATTATGTTAGTTATTCCGTCATTTTATTTATTAATAGTATCAAAATTTGTTAATATGACACATTAAGTGACACTACAGCAGATATTTAGGAGTCTTAATTGACTATTAATATGATTAGTTTATAAAATTAGATCAAATTAATCCCAAATTGAGAGATTTTAATGCTTCAAGTTCTCCTCTTAATTAGGTTTAATTTGATTTCATTTCATAAATTTATTATGTTAATAGTCAATTAAAACTCTTATATATGTATTGAGATGTCATTTAATATGTTATATTAACAAATTTTGACACCATTAATAAACAAAATGACGAAAGGACTAATATAACTAATTTAAAATTTTTAAAAAACAAATTTAATTAAAAAAAATTAAAAATCAATTTAAATAAAGAATAATCTTTTAAAAATTAATTTGACGATTTATTCATATAATTGTTCTCAACACCTTTGTAGTCTTGAAGTAATGTTCAAAGAATAATGGAGAGAAGATAATTAAGTAAAGGGTAAAGGATAAATCGATCTCTAATTTTTTGGTCTACGGATATTTAAGTCCTTGAAAATTTAAAAATACATTTAAGTTTTTGACCTCTTTAAAATTTGGACATATCGATTTCTAAGTTTAATTTGTCCAATTTTAAAAACTCTCTCACATGTATATCTGTATCAATTAGGTCAGATTTTTCTGTTGAGTCTGACAGACCCAAGTGAACATGAGGGATCGATAAGTCCAGATTTTGAAAAAGTCAATGACTTAAATGAACATGAGGAATCGATAAGTCCAAATTTTAAAAAGGTCAAAAATTTAAATATATTTTTAAATTCTCAAAAACCTAAATATTTGCAGATCAAAATGTCAAGCACCTATTTATCCTTTTCTGTTAAGGAAAATTCTCTCTAAAGTGATAATGATCGGATTCATAAAGATTATTTTTGTAATCTTGAAGTAATGTTCATAAGAATAACGGAGAGAAGATTATTTTTTCTTAGATTCACCATACTGCTTGATAAGTTACAGTTTGAAAGTCACCAAAAAACAATTTACATTTAAAAAAGCTTTTTTTACGAGGAAAAAAAAACGGTTATCAATGATTCATTGTAAAAGTTCTAAACTTCTAATAGATCACGTCCATAACCTTTTTAGTCGAAGCCCAATTCTCATGGCCCATTTCTTGGCACAATTTAAAAAATGGTAACACCAAACGTTCTTGGCACACGAGTCTTTTATAATATAACAACAAAAAAAAAGAAAAAGAAAAACACAACATATCACAAAAGGGTCCATCTAGTGTAAAGATGGATATGTACAGATTTTTGTCATTTTGTGGCTGAAAAAGCGTGTCATTAAAAGTTGTTTAAAGAAAAAGTGTTACCTTTAATCGTTAACTTGGCTCTGATACCAATTTTTAAAAGTCGATTTTTTCTTTTTCGAAATTTCTATTAATTTTTCATATTTTGCTTCGAATAAGTTTGTAATTTGTATAGATTCGGTTGGTGGTGCTTTATAATTTGCAATTTCATAATCAAAAGTATTGACCATTTCTACTATTACTAATTCTGATTTTTATAATTTTTCAATCTTGTTTTAGTTTATAATATTCTTTTTTGCATGGATTATTGTATATAAAATCTTTTATCTGTTTGTCTTTTTCTTTAATATAATTTTTCAAATCCTCAAAAACTTCTTTTATTTCTACACTTTCTGTTATTTCTAAATATCTTTTTAATTTTTCAACTTCGTTCTCCATTTTTTCTTTCAACAGCTTTAATTCTTTTAAGTCATAATATGGTTTTTCAGGCATTTATAAATTTTTTAAGTTTAGCTCCAACTTGTTTATATTTGTTCTTATTTCTATCATTTTTATTATAAGGTCATCAATTTTGATCTGAAGATTATTTAATTCCCTTTTATACTCCTTTATTCTACTTTTTAATTTTTTCGCCCTTTTCCTTTTTATTTTATTTTCTGGTCTTTCAATCTTTGTATGCTTCATTATTTATCTTAGAATTTCTGCAAATTCTATCATCGGTTTTCAATAGCTTTATATTTTGGTATTTCTGTTTTTACAATTTTTTGAAATAATTCATCAACATAAATTCTTTCTTTGTTTTTAAATATTATACTATGATGGCTGTTTGTTAAAGCATAATTTATTGCATATGTAATTGAAAAAGGTTCATCGTCTTGTTCCATTAGATTCTTTCTATGAAATTTATAAGCCAAACTTATAGATCTTCCAAGGTTTTCGGTTGATAAAGGTATAGCATATCCAAGATGGGCATTGAATTTAACATTTACGTTTGCCAAGTTTCCATGAACAATTCCAATTATTTGGTATATTGGGTCATCAGTAATTCTTTTGTCACAGATTGCTAAGCTTATTGGTGAATTAATTTCTTTCATATATATGTCACAGATTGCTAAGCTTATTGGTGAATTAATTCCTTTCATGTATGTAGATTTGATTAAGACTTGTATAGTACTAATATGAATCCATCCAATTTTAGATCTTTTTTGTTGATCCTTAATTTTCTCAATCTGTTTACTCAATTCTTCATCATTTATCAAGGCTATTTCAAGTTCTCCATTAGCAGATTTTATCTTTATAGGAGCTTTAAGTTGAATTTTTCCATAGTATATTATATTTTTTCTATTAAAAACTTCTTTTAAAAGATTTTGTTTATTAAAATTTTCATTTGATTTGAGATTTAATTCTGTTTTTAGAATAGCCTATTTTTCATTATCTAATAAAGCAGTTAATCTATAATAATCAGATTCTTCTGTTAATTCTAAACTTTCTAAATAATTCATAACTAAGAGATTAGGATAAAGGCGTACCTTTCTGGAAAAAAACTTCCTTTATTTAGAATATTTTACATAAGATGTTTTTATCTCCAAATGGGAGATTGTAGATACTAACTCCAGAGGGGAGTTTAGAATTGGTTTTTCCTAAGGGAATTCTTCTTCAAACTATAGAATCGCCTCGGCAGCTTCCTCTTTGCTCTCCTAGCATATGAGTACTCTTAGCCTCCTGCTTTCTATGGTTTGATGCTCTCTACAATTGCCTAAGCAACCTATTTATAATGGTTGGGTCTGATGGACAATTCCCATCCTTACCCTTCTTATGACGTCATTGCTTACGTCATTGTTTATTATCTTGCACCAGCTACATTGTTGGTGCTTTATGACCTAAGCGCTTACGTCACTATGCAATAATGTTGAGAGATGTTTCAGATGTGCTGTCCTCTTCTTTCATTATGTGGCCTTCAGATGCGTTGTCTCCTTCCTTTATCATGTGGGTTGATTCCGTTTCATTATTGCTTTCTTCAGATAACTCTGAGACACATAGCTGGCACTTGTGGTCTTCTCTGTCTTTTATCAAATAGCAGAGATTCCTCTTTATCCCTTCGGGGAGCTTTTCTAAGAGTCCGGATAAGTTGTAGAATGTTGATTCAAATTTCACTAAGAGTCTCATCTCTCTTTCTTCAATTTCATTCCTTTTACTGGACACAAGCAAAGTATTTCTGCTTTTATAATTGATTCTTGTGTGAGATTCCCTTGTTATCTTTTGAGTTCTTTCGAAGACCCTTGCTAGTGTGCTGGCTAGTCTTCCTTCATGACTGTAGATTGCTAAATCTTGAACTTGATCAATTGGTTGAAAATTTTCTGGGAAGACGGACATGAAGATTACTTGATGTGCTGGAACCAAGCATTCTTCTTCTTCATTAAAAATAGGTTGACTATTCGTAAATTTTAGGGATATATCCCTTGGTTTTACATTGTCAATCATATTTTTAAATCTTTTTACTGCATCAATAAATCCTGTAGGAAACTCACTAATAATTTTTAAATCATTAAAAATTAAAATTGTATCAATTAATCCATACTGGAAAAACTGATAGGTGTCAGATGGGGAAGCCTCTGGAAATATAACCAGTTTTGTTAGCTGTTCTTTGGCAATAGGATAATATCCCAAGATTGCCCTTTTTTCTTCAGTCCAATTTAGGACTATGTTAAGGGTTTCTCTGAGATTTGATCTACAGACCCTTTTCTTTTCCTTGATTTCGATTCTTGTAGGAATGTTTCTTATTATCCCTATTCTCTGGGTTTGAATTGGAGCTTTATCTACTCTTTTTAGGGTTTGCTCTGGATGAAGAGCTTCATATTCCCTGAAAAATTCCTTTGCTTCTTCCAGTGTTAAAAACCCTCCTTTATGAATTATCCTTGATTGATGTGTAAATGGTGCTGCTTTTTCCCAGGCATCATATACTCCTTTCATGGGGCCATTATAAATTACATAATATTTTTTATCTTGGGTAGATTTTTTGATAATTTCAGCAATTATTTTATTTTCTGAAATTTTTTCTTCACCTGATTTGTCCACCACGCTTAGCTGGCTGAACTCTGATGGTTTTGGTTGTTGTGTTGATTTCATTGCTTCGATGGCTTTTTTGAGGGATTCGATCTGTGTCCTTATTTGCTGACAATGCTTGCATTTTTCGAGTTCTTGTTCGTATTTTTGAATTTCTTGATTTAATGCGTTGTAGACGAACTCCATTGTCTTGTTAATGTATCTGCAATAACATTTTTGTCACCCTTAATATATTCAATTTTTATTGGATATCGTA
Source organism: Arachis duranensis (assembly GCF_000817695.3). Lineage (NCBI taxonomy): Eukaryota > Viridiplantae > Streptophyta > Magnoliopsida > Fabales > Fabaceae > Arachis > Arachis duranensis. The sequence continues at coordinate 110,744,524 of NC_029777.3, forward strand.
ACAAAAATAATTGCCATCTTACCAATCGTCCATGATTATAGTCAACTTTTAAATTATATCGTATGAAACCTGTTAGATAACTTGAATCTGTCCTTAATGTAAATTCTCTGGGTAGTAAATCAATTTTTCATTTCTTACGAGATTTAATTGCTGTTAGAGTTTCCTTTTCATGAGTGGTATATCTCCGTTCTGTTGGAGTAAAAGTCCCTGAAATATACCTGCAAAGTAATTCCTTTGGGGAATATTTAGAATCTAGTGATTCTTTTTCTTGTTCCAAACTTTTTATAGCTTTCTTAGCTTTTAGACATCCTGACCAGGTTATATCTGAAGCATCTGTTTCTACTATTAAGTAGTCATTTTCTTCTGGAATATAAAGTTCTGGAAGTTTTTCACATAATTCTTTAATCCTTTGAATTTGCATACTGTCTTTTTCATCCCATTTCCATTCTTTTTTAGTACTTATTTTTGGAAATAAGCTTTTAGTGTATTCTGTTATATTCTTTAAAAATCCTTGATCAGAAATATAATTTATACATCCTAAAAATCTTTGTAATTGTTTT
>NC_029777.3:110745994-110755780 GCF_000817695.3 Arachis duranensis
GAAGAAAAATTTCAACCATCTCTGCTTTTTGGTCAATTTTATGTATTGATTTGTCAGCTATTCTAACTCTTAATGGTTTCTTTAATTTTTTCCAATCAAGTTTTATATTTGAACTAGCAAAGCATTGTGTTGCTCCAGAATCTATAAAAGCATTTATAAATTTTTCTGTTATTTTTATAGTAATAAATGTGGCATTATTACTCAGTCTCTGAGTCTGTTCCTGAGATGTGGCATTATTACTCAGTCTCTGAGTCTGTTTCTGAGACATATTCAAAAATATAGTCTAGGTTATCATCAGATTCCTCTAAAGGTTCCATAAAACAAGACTTAGCAATTTCTATTTGTTTAGTAAGATCTTTTTTATCCTTCTTTTTCGGACATTCATTTGCATAGTGTCCTTCTTCTTGGCAATACCAATACTTATAGTTTTCTTTTTTATTTGGGCAATAGTCACTTTTTTGCCTTTTGTTTTTATTGTTATTTCTTGTTCTAAAATACCTCTTTTTTTCTCCAGTTTGGGTAGTATTTTCTTTTTCTAAATTGATATTTTCTCTTTCTCTGAAAATTTTTATTAAGCCCATATTTTTTTGGTATCTCTTCATTATTCTGGCAGCAGATTCTAATTATATTTGCAAATCTTTTTTGAGTTGCTTTGTTTTGGATTAGTAAAGGCTTCTAATAAGAAGGAATTCAACCAGTTTTCAAAAATTTCTTTTTTGTTCTTTTTGCAGTCTAAATCGAGCATTCTTTCTCCTTCCATTTCCTGGATTTTAGGAACGTACTTTGATGGTATTTTTGTATATTTTGAATCTTTATTTATAAACCCTTTTCTAAAAGCATAATTATCAAAACTTGTTTCCCATTTATATTGAGATTGGTTATCTTTAGATGTTCCAGCTTCATTTTTTACTTGTATTGGAATTGCTGGTTCTTCGTCACTTGAATAATCTAGGATGTGTTCTTCATTTTCTATATTTTCAGAATTTACTAATTCTTCCTCTATTTGAAAACCATGTTCCATAATATTATTTTCTTGAGCCATTTTTTTTTAATTGTTTAAAAAGCATTGTAACTTCTTCTAATTTTTCTTCAATATTCATAATTTTAGTGGTGGTTTTACTTTTAGATCTGTTATGTTGATTATATTTTGAAATTTTTCTTCTTTGGGATTCTCTTTTTCTTTATTTCTTTGAAATTTTATGGATACTAATATTTCTTCAAGCATATCTACTATAAAATTTAATTGTGGGTTAAAAGTATGATAAAGATGTGGGGAATCATTTCCATGGTAACATTTCTTAGAAATTCCGTGTGAAAAATAAGTTTTTTCAGGTTTTTGAAGTCCTTCAATAAAACTTATAGTAAAATAAAGATTTTGAGAAAAATCATTTTGTATTGATTTTAAGAATTCGGTGTCATTACAGTTAACATTAGTTAAAATCATTAATTTTTGATCTATTAATTTTGATAACTTGATTATTTCTTCTCTTAAATCTTCTAATTTACTTTTTTCCATTAGGTGACGCTTTTCTTTGTGAAGAGCTACGGTTTAAAGTGTGGCTTTAGAAAGTGTGGTATAGACAAATCTTTAAATATGTACCAACTTTTGCTCTGTATACTAAAATTCTCCATCACAAAATATTTCTTTGATTTTTATACCCAAAATGATTGATTTGCAGCGATTTACAACTGAACCGTCACTATTTTAAACAGTTTTGTAGCAGAGGCCAAACTGTAGTGTAATTCTACCAATTTTGCAGTGGATTCGAATACAGTCGCTAATTTTTTGTTGTTATTATCTGTTTCTGTTGTAAATATATCTTCTAATCCAACAAACTAAAGATTAATCTGTCACAAATTTAATTTTTTTTTTAAATTTATTGTTACTGTATGCACAAAACAAAATTTAAAATATAATACTTACTTAAGAAGACTAGCTAATAAACTAATCACTACTAGGTTAATCTAATTTAGTTATCTCTCTTTATTTATGACTTAATTCAAAATAAGGAGTCTTTAATTTTCGTGATAAATAAAATTAAGACCACCTAGGACTTCATTCTAGCTAGGTCAAGATTTGCACCCATTCATGCATATAAAATCTATTAGAAAAGTGATTACATCATATAACATGATAAAAGCATAACAAAAAGTTATGATTTCAAGCTAAGATACGGTTGCTAAAAGTGCTCTAAACTCTAAAGTATGAAGATCACCACTCCTATTTTATGAATAATAACATTTTTCATTTCATTTTCATTTTATATAGTCATGTAATTATATCCATTTTTTTAGATGATTATTTACGTAGTTAATATAAAAGGTAGTTTTACTGATATAGTATTACGTAATTGGATGCACGTGTAAAATTATTTTGCATTCATAATACATCAAAATTAAATTTTATATATATATACACACAGTGATAGCCAGAAAATAATAAATTCTGATAATTTACTAAGTGATAATAAAAATTAATAAATTCTGGTGTCTTACTAAGTGATGGTCAAAAATAATAAATTCTGATGGTTTTGTAGTATTTTTGATGTATAATAATAAATTCTAATGACTTATTAAGTGATAGTAAAAAATAATAAATTCTGATGGTATGAGAGTATATATATATATATAAACATACAATACTATTGAACTTAGTTAATTACAAGTGATCACTTTGTTTGGCAACTATTTATTATATTCTTTAGCAGAAAAGGATGTGATGTTTTTTGAGGGCTGTGATAATAATATAAACATCTTTCATGTATTTTTATAATTTTAAAATAAAGAAAAAACATTTAATATATATTCAATACCTTTAAAAATAATGAAAAATACCCAATATTATTTTTCTTTTGTTTAAAAATTAATTAGATAATTATATATACTTAGCAAGATAAATAATTTCTTATCCCAAACAGGGAGAGATATACATGAGTTGCAAAAATTTGGAATCCTTATCATATGGTTTATATTCCACCATGCATAAACCAAGAATCCTCAAGGATAGTTGATTATTCTTACCCTTACACCTTCTTATCATATGGTCTATTCTCTCTTGGTAAGGTCCCATCTTCACAACTTGGGCAGCAGGTTTATTATTCCATGATGCCCTTTGTATTAATTTAGATCATGCTAACTTTCTAGTCATACCACTCATCAAGTTTTCAGAAATTCTTGGGTGATATATATTACACTAAAAAAAAATGTTCTGCTGAATAATCCATTCATATATAGATCACATATTTGTGTTATCTTGATTCTTGACCCATCATTAAAATATCAACACTCTATGTACTAGAATTAAATTAGGAAAATTATTCTTTTGGTAAGGTTTAATATATAATAGTAGTTTCTTTTATAAAAAAGAAGAATTTAATTTTGATGTAATGACAGTGTAAATGTTTTATACAGTCGTTCATCATAAGCATTTTTCTAAATGACCATTCATAAAGTTAATGTAAAAATAATTATTTTTTATAATGTAGTTTTATGTAAATGGATGTACATGTACGTAAAACGATTTTATACTATACTACATCAAAATTAAATTAAAAAAAAAGTCCAACATAATCTAACTAAAAGTGTATTATTATCATGATGAGTTTCACTTAATTAATAAAGCTTAGCTTTAGAAAATCATATATAATTTTTTTTTCTTTTTGCAAATGATAACGTTCTTGCATTAAGGGGAATATTTGATTGGAAAGGAAAAAGGAGCCATAAAGTCTTAAATCCAAAAGAGAAAATTCTGATGGGGACCCTTTAATTCCCTCAAAGAATGGAAAGTATCAAAGAGTAACATCATAATTATACTTGAAAAAAATAACTTAAATAAGCAGAAATACGTATATGTTCGGAGCAACCGGCGGGAAATAAATTTTGGCGTATAATAATGTATTTTTGTGATGAAGCTTTTTGTTAAGAGAGTAACAAAAAGTGTTGTAATTGAGTTGATGATATATCAAATGATGAGATAATGACAAACCTTCATAATTAACACTTATATATGTAATTAAAAATAATTATTATATCATCAAAACTTGTTAACTTTATATAATAGTAACTTAACAAAATATTTAATTAGATTGTTGATGATATTTAACTATTTGAAAAATAAAATATTATACTAATAGTTGGCATACTTTCCGGTAATTTTTTAATATTTTACGGTGTTTTCTACTCTTGTAAATTATATTGTGACGGTTTCAATAACTCTTTTAGTTTTCTATGTTATATATGCAATTATTTTGTGTTAAAATTTAAAAATCGCTAATATTTTTAGACATATTACAACGGTTTAAACCCTCATATATCAAAATGAATCACATTCTTCTAGTTATATAATAATATTGCTATTATTATTCAATTCAAATTATAAATTTTCTTCAATTAAATACCAATTACATTATCAAATTAAAGTTGAGGGAAAATTTTTAAGTTGGATTACTGCACAATAATACATGTATGATTTTTTGCTGTTCTAATTAATAATAAATGTTGTATTATTATTGCTCTATATATGTTTGAAGATAAGGAGAATTGAAGAAGAAGAATTGACATCTCTTTCTTGGAGTTTGTCATGCATGTTCTTTCAGGTGAAAAGTTATAAAATACCCATATTATTCTAACTTTAAAAAATCACATAATTCACATCAATTATATCATCAACATGGAAGAGGAGTCAAATTCTGCCTAGCTGTAAATAAAATTCATATATTCTTCTTATCAAATAAAGGAGACGATAGTTTGATACTTCATACTTGAAATTCGCATATAATAAATTAAAAGACCAAACTACATTATATATTCGGGATATGATGATAGGGGATAGAGATATATAGATTCTAACACCTCCTTATTGGATGTCACTTTTGTTACAAATGGCATATATATCATGTATTGTCCTCTTTATTCTTTATGATTATGTATGCTAATTATTACTAGCCACCCATTTGAAATTACTTGCATTGTTTCAAATTATTAATTTCATAATTAATAATATGTCAAAGTTTAAAATAATCATGAATTTTTAATTATTTATAAATATTTTACAATCTACTAATTCAAAATAACAATGGTATTTTTAATTTGTTCATTCATAATTATTTTTTTAAATATATAAAATTTTTATTTTGTTGAAAATATAATTATTTATATTTTTTTATTAGTTTAAACTTTGAAATAAGTATTTCATAATATATAGTATAAGACTCTCTATTAATTATCTAAAAGTCTAGATTTTGATTTTTATATTATTGAAGTCTAAAAAAAACTCAACATAAGATAAATAAAAGAAAATATAATGTCTATACAAAATTTACATAAACTTAAAAAATTAATAAAATATATTAGATATATAATTATTCATGTATTTTTTGTATTGGCTTAAAATTTTGTGATAAATGATTTAATAAAAAATTTATTATTTAGTATCATCATCTTATTACTCATAAGTTAATTTTATAGAAAAAAATAAATCAATATATTTGTATGGACGGAATGAATTAAAAGGACAATCATAACATAAGTTTATTTTAATGAGGAAGTTGTGATGTCATTTAGTAAATAATGGCATGTTCTGAAATGATTTTGAGAATAACAACAATTAATTCCGAATTTGGAATAAGCTAATAACAACAATTAAGACTTGGTGTGGATTAAGAATCTTTATTTTTATTTAGCTTATAAAGCAAGCAAGGAAAGTCTTGGCTGAGTAGTATATATTTTACTTTATTTTATTTTTTATCTTAATTTTTTTCTACCAACAAACGAAATATATCTTTTTTCTATAAATATTTATAATTTGATCATTAAAACTAGAGTATTGATTTATGAAAAAGTAAATAGTTAATGCAATATTACCTAATTTTTGTTCTTTATTATAATTTTTTTTAATCTTTATTTTTTGAAAGGTTTAGTGTTCATGATAATTGTTCATACCCTGTCACAACGCTATGGTCCAGATCTAAACACATCAAAAGGTCTAATCTAAAGATTGGTCTTCGCTTTCCACCGACCTCCTCGAAAGAGGTAGAATTCAACACAGATTCTTTCTCAAATAAGTCGGGTTTAAAGGATAACTGGCACATAACACTTATTCAAATAAGTAACTGCCTCTAAAATCTCTCAATTCACTTCCAAGAGTCATATCTCAACTACCCTAAGATAAAGGGACGGTTATCCATTCTAAAGGTGGAACTATTTCAACGGTAGTTATTTTATCACCGCTATAAATACACTGACACCCCGTAAGTATCTCTAAGTTCCAATGCCCTCTAAACTTGCTTACCCTCTTATTGACTTAGGCATTAGAGTGTTTTTGCAGGTATCACCCCCATTCTCTCACAAACACTAGTCGGACGACGGCTCTCAGACACTAATCAAATCGGAGACCACCATCCAATCATACTTGGGCCACTCTTACAAACCCAATCTACCTATCTCAGATTACTCACGTAACAATAACATTAAAATTTATAATTTAAAATTAAAAAATTAAAATTAATTAATATTAACTGAAGAAAATAATTTTTTAATTAAACTCTTGATTTATACACCAAAACCGATGGCAGATCTAGGTCTCTATATTAAATGAAGTAATTACCACAAAAAATATAAAAATATTAGTTACATATAAAATTAATTATTAAAATTAATTATAATGTATTTATATATAAATATATATAATTTAACTTATTTTTAATATGTATTTTATATTTTAATATATGTTTTATTTTAATGACTAATATTAAATAAATATATAATAATATTGTTTCTGATTTTATTGAGGCTTTTTTTTAATATGAAAGTAAAAGTAGTAATATATCTTAATATTATAATTTTTAGTGTTTTTTTAAGATTATGAAAAGTACACGAATTAGAGGATTCGATTTATGTATCTCAAATTTTTTAATTTTTTTAACTCGGACGATTTAATTTCTATACATTTTACAAATTGAACGGTCTAATTTGTGTATATCTACAAATTAAATGATTTAATTTCTATATTTTTAACAAATCAGATGATTTAATATATATTTTTTTAATTAAATAATTCTATATTTAATAATAATATCCTATCAATTCACATATTAAAAAAACACGATTATCACTCAAATATCAAAAACAAAAAATTCCCAAACTGAAATATCTAGATGATTGTGGTTAACAATTATTGTAATAGGGTGTAGTAGTGATGAAAAAACCCCTATATTTCATTAGGCTATATACTTTGACTAGACCATCAGTTCCTTTGACTAACAATATGTCAGGGCATCTAGGACTTGGGGAATCTAAGCATGGATCTCCCAATCTGCGGTTACAAATAATAAATGCTTTAATTTGATGGCCCCATTAGTTATTTATTTTCTCCAACTTGCATGTATTGGCATATAGAAGAGTAGTGATGAGTGATGATCATAAAGCTTTTGAAGTTGAAAGGGAATTATATAACATATATTAAGCTCCTCTATCTCATCCTCAGAGATAATAAATAATATTCATCTTGGTATATACGTGGATGATAAGGATTCTAAATGTATCAGCATCACTGCCTCCTCCTTCACCAATTCTTGTTGCATGCTACAGAAATATTTACATAGAATAAAGTTGAAATGTGTTTTCATCTTTGATTTGTGTTATCAAAGAACATTTCTTTTATCTTATACTTCACTTTGTATAATATTAGGACTACACCCATATAAAATCGAATCGAATATAACTTATAATTTTATTCAATTTATACTGTATTTATATATAATATTCATATTTTTTTAGATTATGTCGATTGGATCGATCGAGTATATCCATTAATTAAAAAAAAATTACTTTTAAGTTTTGTTTAGTTATTTTTATAAAAAAATGTCCAAAAAAATTTAATTTTTCACCTGTTTATGTCTATTTATTCCTAAAATATTATCAATAAATTTTTTTTAATAACAAAAAAATAACACAAGATATAAATTTAATTATTCTAATTTAAAGTATAACATAAAAGATTAAAAACAAGATATCATAAACTATGCTATTTTATACGAGACGTGTGAATATACGGATCTGTAAATCGAATCCGCAAATATCACTATCAAATTTACAATTCGATCCTATCATAGTGTGATCTGGTAGTTCTACGAATTCAACGATATTTACAAAATTTGTATCGAATACGAATAATTACAAAAATTGTACGAATATTATCTGATCTATGTGCATCTTTATATAATATTATATTATAAGCTTCAAAAGTTAATATTCACTTGTTTGCATTGATCAAGCGTTTATTATTAGGTTAAATTAATAATAGTTATTATTGTCAGGAATTATGTACTCTTATTTATTATGTTATTTTTTTAATTTCTTAAAAATATTTTGTAATATAGAATGTATAGCTAGTGAGGAACTTAAAAAATGTTAGTAATAAAAGTAACTATATCAATCAGAAACATAAATACACTAGTATATATATGTACATTATTTATTTAGTAAGACATAAATTTTGGTTAACACACAACAATATATATTATAATCTTTATAATCTTTATAATCTTTACTCATGATAGATGATGAAGTTTAATTGAAATGTGTATTCGCTCGTTTTTGAATATATGCTCATCTTGGTATAATCTTTTTGTTGTTGTTGTTTGGGTTTTGATGAATTCTTGAACTATAAAAAAAGGAAAAAAAATATATATTATGGAACGAATTAGATTTTTATTATAATTTTATCACTACTTCATCAAAATTTTTAAAATTTTACTTTTTACTTCTATCATCTTTGTCATTAATATTTTTTTAGTTAGAAATATATATAACCATTTATGTCATGATAACAATTTTTTAAGAGTTTAAATTTTTTGAGAGAAATAATTTTATGACATGGTATAAAAATTTTTTGGATTGAAAAGTCTAGAATTCGATATTTGTTAAACTAAAAATAAAAAATAGTATAAGACAAAAAAATTATCTATACAAAAAATTCACCAAACTCAAAAAAGCATTTTTATTTGAAGAGGTTTGTTAGAGATATATCTATTTATATTATCTTTTTTATTAATTTAAATTAAAAAAATATCATTATATTTTTATTAAGAATAAAATTGATTTTTAATAATAAATATGTTTATATTTTTTCATTAATGTCTTCAAAAATAAATAAGTTCATCTATCATCAAATTTTAAAAATGACACTGGACAAATAAAATAAAAAACACATAATGGATATATTAGAATACCATTGGTGGCTCTAAGAATGATATTGAGTGACCAATTGATGAGGCTTAGTTATATATTATATATTCCAAAAATCCAAGTAAGCAAAGAGATAAAGGAGTCCAAGGCCTAAAGATATAAAGATTCTGGTTCCTATATAATAGCCTGATAACTTTCATTAGGTGTCACTTTCATTCCACGTAGATATATAATATGAAATAATAATAAGCACATTTTATTATTATCATTATTATTAGAAAAAATTCCACTCCCCTCCCCTGTGAGATGCTAAAATGACACTCTCCTCTCCTCTATTTTATAAATATACATTTCCCTCCCTTCTAACTTTTAAAAAACCTCATTTTTAATCCATTTTAAACTTTTTGTGTTAACTAATGTTAACTTTATCCATTTTTTAAGAAAAAAAATTATTTTTAAAAAAAATATTTATTAACAAAAATTTTATTTTTTATTATTAAATTTTGCTTAATAAAATATTCTTTAATAAATTATTTTTTTATTGATTAAATTGTATTTTTAAAAAATTTAATAATTATGTTATTTTTTTAAATACCTTTT
>NC_029777.3:110755880-110756469 GCF_000817695.3 Arachis duranensis
ATATAATTTCAAAGAAGATAATGTAACAGCTAGATATAATGTTTTTGTTTTGACATTAGCTGCATGCTATGAACAGTAGGATAATGCTATATCATAGCATCTCTTTGTATTAGCAGATATTAGAAGCTAATTAAAATATGGACTACGCTATAAATATACTAAAATCAACTATTAAAATTTTAATTATCAGTATAAAATATATGTTAGAATATAAATATATATATTAAAAATAAATTAAATTACATATATTTTTATATACAAATATATTAATAATTAATTTTTGTGATTGATTTTGATATACGAATAAAATTTTTGATAAAACATATATGATAAACGTAATTAACAAGCAATCGCAGATAACCAAAAGTAATTAATTAGGGCTATCTATCTAAGAATATTTATGATAAACGAAAAGAAAAATCATAATTCTTTACATATATAAGTCTTATATACAACATTATTTTAATTAAAAATTTCATATATAATATAAATATAAGGTTTAATATGATTAATTATATTGGAGATTTTCTTTTATATATGTAACATCCCAATTTTTTTTAGAAAGTATGAGAAAATAATTTTTGGTAAA
>NC_029777.3:110760330-110789847 GCF_000817695.3 Arachis duranensis
TGGTTTTTAAATAGTTTATAAGTGTGAACGTTTTTACTGATATAAACGTAACTGAGACCTAATTGAGATGATACATTAATATGTTTCTTAATATATTGTATTCGGATTTAAATTTTGATATATTAAATAATGAATAAAAATTCTTAAAAATATTAGGTATATCCGTATATGTAAGTAAATAATGAGTATCAATTTGTGATGTAATACCTAAAATTAAAGACAATTCAATCTATAAAAAAAAGAGTGACGTAAATCAAAATTGACACTGATTCTATCGACCATATAACTTGGATTCATAATTAGTGTAGGAAAGGTTTGAAACCGTCGTGAAACAATAGAACCCTCATAATATATAGCTTATAATTAGTATATAATACCAAAATTAATAACGCAAGACATTGACAAATAATTCATTATTGCTTGTAATGCATGTCACTCCACTAGAAAATATAAGTACATTTTTTATCCAATCACTAAAATTATTATTTTATTGAAGACTAGTAGTGGTTTACTAATATCTTCATCACATAATGATTAGCAAAAAATTCAAATATACTATACTTTATTACTCCACTAAAGTAAACCTTCTAATCTAAGGGTGTTTGCTAATTAAGATTATATGTTTGCTACTCATTCTTAACGAGTTTGTAGACAAAATGAGTGTATTAACAATTAATCGCACTTAATTGCCATCAATAATACTTGACTCATCCTTAAACATTATTTATTAAGTAAAAAATAATACACATTTTATTAATTAAACAAAACTTAACTCTATTTATTATATTTTAGATCAATAATTCATATTTAATTTTTAAGATATAGAATTTAAAATTTAAGATTTATGTTTTTTTTTTTAACTTTAATAACAAATTAATTTTTAAGGCAGCATCGCATTTTTGATCATCTTTAATACTAAGTATTACAAACTCATTAACACCACACTCGCACGTATAATGCTTAAAGATTCGATTTACTACTTTGCTTAGTCAAATTTCAAATACAGATATTGAAAGACATACATGTCACTACTAGACATTTGGATAAAATTCTTCCGCTATTGGTTTGGGCTTTTTTGGACAAGGGTTTAGCCTTGTTATTAGAAAAGCCCAATAACATTGTTGAGAACAAAGTTAAAACATAAGCCCATATCCAACTCGAAATAAACATACAAGCCCAACTAGCTAGCTAGTAGTTAACTTATGTCATGTGCACTTTACTTAACGGATACTGAAATAATATGGACCGAAAAATAAGAATAAGTACAAACCCAATATTTTGTTATTAAAAAAAAAAAATTAAAGAAATATTTCAGTTCCCGAAAATACCCCTACCACTACCACACGTCCATACTCCATTCCCCATTCCAAATCTCTAATCTTCTTCCACCATCCCTCCGTTCTCTTCATTGCCGCGTGCAAACTCTGCTTCCGGCAACGCAACGAACACCGCCTTCTCCGCCTCAGCTATTGCAAGGTGCACAATGCTGCTGTCTCTTTTTTTTCTTTGTTCATTTCAATTAACATATGCAGCCGATCGTGGTTCATAGAATAGTTGAAGCATCAACTTAGCTTTGTAATCTGTATTATCTAATACCATTGATTTTGAGCACTTGCACTAGATTCTGTTTAAAATTCAAGTGTATCGGGTTCATATATTAGGAATTAGTGACGATCTCTTGGATCTGTTTTAAAGTAGAGAACAAAATCATTTGCTGGGTTTTAGATTGATTACGTTAGGGATCGGAGGTGGAGGACTTTCATCTTTTGTTCTGTACTTGGTTGATTGGAAGATGGATCCAGAAAATTTTAACAGTGGGGGCAAATATATATAGTATGATAATAATTTTTACAATTGTATTATAATATTGTAATTTGTAAAATATAATTACTTTTTAAATTATCTAACCAACAAATTATTAAAGATAATTTTATGTTTAAGATTTCAAAATTTTAGAGGATTTTAATAAATCCAATATTACAGCACCTAATGTATGATTTTAGAGGTAGATTTTTTATTTTTTTCAACTAATCAAAAGGCTAAAATTACTATTCAATCTTATTTCAAATATGAAAATGTCTACAAAAGTTGCCAATAACCTCTATTAGTTTGTTATGGGGGCAAAATTAGTTTTGTGCTGGGACAACTAACTTATATTATCAAGAACTATTAAAAAATTTTCAAATTTTTACTGGGGGCACTTGCCCTCACTACTTCAAGAGTAGATCCGTCCCTTTGGAAGTCTTTGGTATGCAATTCACTTTACAATTGAATTTAATAGCTAAGAACAGTTGGTACCAACATTAGAGTTTTAGTTTTCTTTTGTTGACAAACTTCTTGTTAATTTATTTTTATTGAAAATATAATCTAGTACATGCTTTTAAAGCTCAGCATGGTGCTGAATATGGTTGATAACATGTCCTGTTTCGGGGTGTTGCCAAAGTCTGATTTAGTAGAGGTACAGTGAGGTTTGGTGATGACTTGCAATCTTGCATCACCTTATGTGTTTCTATAACCTTTTGCAAATTTGTAATATGTTATCCTTAGTTTTTCTCTGTGTTGGTTGCTGATATCATCTATGTATAAGTAATTGATGAAATATTTGGTGTCAACAAATTTTGCTTTTATCTTGGACTAGTATTGTTACTGTTTGTTGAGTGCATATGATGCACCACTATGCTAAGAGATACCTTCGTTATGGATATTACAAATAAACCTTGCATATTTGGTTTTTGTTGCTGCTCCCGTGCACTGCATGGGCAGCAACACTAGTTGATAAGAAAGTTTGCTTCTTACATTGTATCGGTGATCCTGATACCCCGTGTTCTGAAACCGAACCGGACTGGCCGGTTCGACTGGATTAACTGAGAACCCGGTCATCTAACCAGTCTGATTGATCCTCAAAATTGCTCTGCAAAAAATCGGTTAAAAATCGGATGAACCGGCGATTAACTAGTGAACCGGCCAAATCGGCCAAGTTTTTTAAAGTACCGGTTTTATCATATACTCCAAACTCTGTCGTCGCCGTCGCTTGCCTTCCTCCTTGCCGGCGGTAAGCACTGTGACTTGGATTTTGATAATACTTGGATGTTGATAACTCTGTTCGCACTTCGCAGCCATCTCGTCGGCGTCGGTTTGCTGGTTTAGGGTTTAGTAATTGATTCTGATAATACTTGTTAGCTGTTAGTAATTGATTTGCTGTATTTTCTGATTTTGTTAATATTTGGATTTTCTTCGTTAATATGAATTGATGGCTTGATACAGCGTTCTTCTGCTTTTCAATTTTTTTTCATTTTGTTAATTATATTAATGAATTATTTTGTAATTCTAAATTTGATATAAGTTTAATTTTGGGACTCTGGATTTTGAATTTTGCTATATTGAATTTTGCAATATAAGTTCAATTCTGCTATATTGAATTTTGCTGAATATAGTTCTGGATTTTAAATGCTGTATGAATTGATATAATCTGGATTTTGAATTGCTGTCATTCTGAATTGTTGTATGTAATTTGTAATTTAGATTTCTAGATTTTGAATTTGATCCGCATACGAAGCCATGACAAATCCCTCACCCGGTTCAATCAATCATGGCATTCACAGACATGTTCCTGTATTGAACTGCGTATTTTTTTTGTTAATCTCCCTATATGTTGTGTTCTCTCTGGCTAGCATAAAGTCACTCCTACTATATGGTGAAAATTTCTAGAATTAGGTAATTGTTAATCGCCATCGCGGAGCTCTTCTCCTCGCTGTTGCATCTCGTCTCACTCTCACCGCGAACGTCTCTCCTCATCGTCACCTCTGTTCACTGCTCGGCCGTCACCTCCTCTCACCGGGACCTTGCTTTCACCTCTGTTCCACTGCTCGAGCAGTCGAGCTTCTTCCCTTTGCTCTCCAGGTTCTCTCTTTTTCTGCTAAGTTTCTTGATGAGGCTGTGAATGTCTTCAAGGCTAGAAGTATGGAATTAGCCCTCTCTAGTTGCTTGTTGAGGACTATTGTATTTTGATTGACTTCATTTAGTGATTTTGTTCAGGTTCACTGTTCTTTTCAATTTGAGTTAATTCTTCTAAAATAATTTCGTTATATTTTGGTGGTACTTATTTAATTTTGTTGATTGTTGATTTAGTTGTCTAATTGTATGGATTTTCACTTCTGAGTTTTTCTGAACTTCTGATGCCATATGTAATTGATAATTGTGTTTTGAACTTTTGATACTGCGTGTTGTTGCTTCTTGATGTGATTAGAAATTTTCTGTAAATTTGTTCAATAATCAATATTTAATTATTGGCTGTATTTAATTTGTGTTTGTAAATTGTAGTTATTACTAATTAAAAATTTATATTTTTGAAGATAGAATAACTAAATAGTGATCAAACATTACATATATTAAATTATTAATTTTCAATAATTTTATTTAATATTTAATAAAATCAGTTGAACACCAGTCAAACCAGTAAATCATTAAATCAGTAATCTTATCGGTTTATTGAGAGGTCCGATTCTCGCAACCTTACTACGAACTCGTCCCTCAGCCCTCTCCCTTCCAAGTTCCAATCCTAATTTCCATTGCACCCTAGTTCGGCGTCGTCTGTCCCTCTCTCTCTCTCTCTCTCAAACTGCAGCAGCAGTGGTGCTCACTAAGCCAGCGCCGCCTAACATTCAAAATTTAGTAACCTCTCGAAGCTCTGCTCGGCCCTCTTCTCCTCTACGTCGTTGCGTCTGGCCCTCTTCTCTCTCGCACATTGGTAGCTCTTTGACCCTCTTCTCTCCCGCACAAGCTCTTCTCCTCTGCGTCTCTGTATAATCGTTCCTCCTTCGCTAGCAATTCTGTTTCGCTCCTCCCTGCCTCGCCGTCTGTTTCGCTCCTACCTCGCCGTCAGTTTCGTGCCTCCCTCGCCGCGCGGTAACCAGTGCTTGTTCGTTTTTTTTGTCGTTAATAACTTGATTTTGAGTTTCTACCTCTGATTATATGATTCTGTAATTTGGAATAATGTTCATGATTATGAGTTTCTGATGGATTTGTTATGTTTTTTCTTTTATTAATTTGTATGAAACTGAAATAAACTATGATGTTGAGAATTTTAATTATTCTGGATTAATTTTGTTGATGGTGTTTCACTGATTTGTTAAATTTTACTGGCTGAGTTGATGGTATCTTGCTAAATTTTTTGGTACAATTTTGTTCATGGTTTGTTTTTCTTTGCTGAGTTAATTTTTCTGAAAATTTTCTGGATGTAATTTGTGTTCTTTTTGGCTATATGTAATTTGGATTGTTTTGTGCCTTGAAAAACTTGTTGTCTTATAATAAAAAAATTAATAAATTTCTGGGTATTAGATTGGTACTCTTCTTAATTCTTTCTGTTCCTTTTTCCTTTTATTCTGTGGCCTGTTGCTTGAATTGTGGATTCTCGGGGTTGTGCGGGTATGGGTTGTTTGTTTGGTTGTTCCAATTTGGGGAATTTTTATGGTCAGAAGTAGATTGCTGAAAATTTCAGTTGATTCTTTATGATTTTGTGGTGTACTGTGGCTTCTTGTTTTGTGGGATAGAAGCCAATTTAATTGAGCATTTTGTTTTGAAAAAAACTTGCATTTACTGCATATCTTTTGCAAAGAGAACTTGTTTTTAAGACAATGAAAATTCATTCTAAGGCCAACTTAAGTACCTCATATATTTGTAGATGCTTCAGAATTCTTCTTACAAATCCTATCTAGTCTTTTATGATGCTTTGGCCCCTTTAAAACAAGCACTCACTTGGTATCATTGGTGGGATTTAGTGAAATAGTAAAACTTGTTTCATTTAATAAAGATATATGTTGTTAAGTATTAACTTTGGGTTCTTATTGGCTTTTTATTCTATTTTATTAGATGGAGGATTTTATTAGATGGAGGAAATATGGAAGGTGATGTAAACTCTGAATTTTTGAATTTTATTAGTTTATAAATCATTGAATTTAAATATTTAAAATTATATATTGAATTTTTAATAATTTTATTGTATATTTAATTAAACCGGTTCAATTATGGTTCGACTTTGGTTGGATCATTGAACCATTGAACCAGTCACTTGACCGGTTCGGTTCTCGCAACCTGACACCTTATGTTTACTGCCAATTGTGAAATACTGCACTAAAAGTGATTAACATCCACTTCAGGTTTTGATATACTGGTATCTCTTTCTACATCCTTGTTGATCAAGAATGCAGTTTTTCGGAGGGTCTGAAATCAGTCCATCACCTCCTGTACCAACAGCTTCAGGGAACAATGGCCATATGATGTATGTGTTCAATAGGAATGGTGTATGCTTGCTCTATCGGGAGTGGAATCGCCCATTGCGGACATTGAATGCTCAGCAAGACCATAAGTTAATGTTTGGACTTCTTTTTTCACTGAAGTCACTAACAGCGAAGATGGACCCTACCATGTAAAGGGCAACCCGGTGCACAAGCGTCCCGCGTTTAACGCAGGGTCCGGGAAAGGGCCGCAACCAAGGTTGTAATGTACGCAGCCTAACCTGATAATTATATCAGTGGCTGTTTCCACGGCTTGAACCCGTGACCTTGAGGTCACGTGGAGACAACTCATCCGCTGCTCCGAGGCTCCCCTTCAAGATGGACCCTACCATGTATGTTGGTTATTTTATTTAAATAACTATACGCAAAGTTAAGAATTGTTGCAAAATTATGCAACAGATATAATTTCGGGTGAGGGTAGTGCGTTAACAATGTTGACCATTTTTCATGGATAATTGACCATTTCTGTTACATTGTTGCGAAGGTACCTTCTTAAGAATACTGTTTGCATTTATACATCATTTTCTGTGCAATGTGTAGAAATTACAGCACTAGACAATGATAAGGAGTTAAGTTGCGCATAGGTGATAAACCTGCAATTGAAAATTAAGTCCTTGGTTTTGGTTGTCAATTCCTAAATGGTCATGTAAGTAATGTTTATAACCTCACACCATGGTATCATTAAGTTAATAATGTGCTATGATCTCATAGTACTTAATGGGATGGTTGTTTATTCTGATGTGCCCTTCATTTTTATCCTAATTAGGTGTAGTTTTCTCCTGCTTGTTATATTTTGTTTGTGAAATTGTTTTATTACTGTATCTTGTCTACTATTTCTGCAATTTGCCATTGATCAACAATATAAATGATGATGGATGTTTTGTATGATTGTAAAAGGAGTTTCTTTGGTGTAGACTTTTTATACTGAACTGGTAGGTTTAGTTCACGTATTCCAACTTATTGTGCAGTGCAGAGAAAGGAAACCTTGGTGTGCCTCAGTTGCCCGGCCAAGGTTGTTCATTTCACAGTTTTCGGACCAATACATATAAACTTAGTTTCATGGAAAGTCCTTCCGGAATAAAGGTCAGCTACAACAATGTTCTTGTATACCTTAAGATGTAGTTGGTGCTGATTTAAGTTGTAATTAATTTTTATTTGGCACTTTGTCCATATTTGTAATTAACTTGTGGTTATGATTATATTGAGATTCTCCATGATTTTCATGTTTCATGCAGATTATCCTAGTGACTCATCCTCGAACCGGTGATCTGCGGGACTCCTTGAAGTATATCTACAATTTGTATGTTGAATATGTTGTCAAGAATCCACTCTATACACCCGGATCTCCTATTAGGTAACGTAGTATATATCACTTTTTCTTCTCAAATTTTCCCCTTATTTACCATGGAAGAACTTGTTTGTTGAATCAATCTTTGATGGGTTTGTGTAGGTGTCAGCTGTTCAATACAACATTGGACCAGTATGTGAGAGGCATTGCCTAGAAGCTATGAAGTTCCCAATCACCATTATTGGTGAACCATTGATCACCATTATAACTAAACTCATTATTTTGTGAAGTTTTTTAATAACTTTTTTTATCCTTTCATCTAAAATTGAATCTTTCCTTTTCCTGTCCACCAAACCACCACGCTTAGTTGACTGAATTCTACTATAGTGTCCAGTCGTTAATGTGATCTTGAAGATCTTTGATCTTCAGTTGTTTTTGCCAGAGTTGCTGCTGCGATATTGAGCTTCTCTTGTATCAACATTCAATCTTCAACAGAGAGCTATTGATTTATTCAATCTTATAGCATATGATGTATTCAATCTTAATTAGATATTGGCCCCACCTTGTTAGCAAAACGCACACGTTTTGGGCACATGGTTAAGGTGTATGTGTCTCATTAATTTACGTTAACCCTTTTCATTGTTAAATCCAGCGTTCTTATTCTTCTCTTCTTCACGATCTTTTTGTCCTTTTCCTTTAAGATTCCTAATTCTTTTTCTTCTCCAAACTAAAATTCCTATTTTTTTTTCTCCTCCCAATTAAAATATCTAATTCATCATCTCTAATACCTCGTAGAAAGTAGCATTTGATTAACTGACTGGAAATAAATGATAATATGTATTTTTGTTATAGCCAAAAGTTTGACCTTGTGAGACCTTAAACTTAAACACACAGATGATTATAGTACGTACGTTTTGACTTACAAATGATATTATATCACACCATTTCTTAAACATTTGAACGAATATACTAATGAATATTTGTGAGATTATTTGGTGAGACAAAGGTGTTGCATTTGGCATCAAAGTTAAATGAGTATTTACCTATCATTTTCTTTATGACTAGTTGAATTAATAGGTTGTTTGGCATTTTGGTTTGGTGTAGGTATTGAATATAAACTCCTAAAGGAAAGTTTCTAAACTCTAAGGAATACAATGAATGCTTTCAAATGAATTGATTGAAATCAAGAAAAACATCAAAGTGTTTCTTTTACTCTTAACTTTTTTATTAACAAGACACATAAATCCTTAATCATTTATTTGAAGGATTAACAAGGAGGTTTGGAGAATGATGCTCTCAATTTTTTTCTCACATTATATTTTTTTAGTAGGACAAAAAAAAACATGTGAAAAAATATTAAATAATTAAAAATTATACTTTATCAAACAATTAAAAAAAAAATAGAAGATCCACTCCCAAAGATTTGAATGTCCAATAAAATCAATGATCAAAGTTAATTTTGTATGGTTGAGGAGCGGGTTGTCATTTATGTAAAAGGATAGGGGTAGGATGGGATTTTACTCATAGTATTTTACACACCTTTGTACACAGCTCAATCGAAATTCACCAATCTCTTCGTTCGTTAATCTCTGTCTCCATTTCCCGCTCACTATTCGGTTTATTAGCTTGCAACAATGGAAGCTTCCACTTCTTCCTACAAGGTTCGTCTTCTTCTCCTTCCAATCTAGGGTTCCTCTCTCCGTCAATTATATTTCAATTATTTCAAATCGTCGTTCAATTAGAGATTGGCTGTTTAATGTATATTACCCTCTGAAGTTCTATCCCTGTTTTCACGTTACTTGCAGAGATGTAGTTATACTTACTGTATTTGTTTATATAACAGGAGCATAACTAACTAACTAACTAACTGAATTCAGTTAACAACGAGCTGAGTCTGTTGTGGCAGTTTCACTCGCACAGAACTGCAACTCTTCTCATCTTTTATTATGTAACTGTGTGTGCATCTGCATCATATTCATATCTATACTTGAGTGTTTCGTAGTTCCTATTCTCATTGTCATAGTTACTTTTTACTAGTACTGTGTATCTTTACCGTTTTCTTATATTTATATTTATATAGATGTGTGTTATTTCAACATAAGAAAATCGGTTTAAGGAGTAGAACAAATTTGATGTTAAAAGTGCATAACCAGAAATATATAACCACAATGTTTGCCAGAAATCATGGTGATGGTTGGATATAGCTTAGGGGTTAGGACAATAACACCCCATGCTGGCAGTGAAGTTCTGACTAAAGCTCTGGTTGTCTACAATTTTAGTTTAAGTCAGATTATGGAGTCATGTTGAATGTTTGATGATATATTGTCATTTGCAGATTATATTGGGATCATCCTCAGTAGCACGGCGCAAGATACTATCTGAAATGGGGTACGAATTCACAAAAATGGTAAGTAAATGACATTCGTTCAACAATGATTGGATTGGATTTTGGGTTGTGGACGTGGCTTCTTTAATCTTTTGTATTTACGTGCAGACTGCTGATATTGATGAGAAGAGCATCCGAAAGGAAACTCCCGAAGAGCTGGTTATGGCTCTAGCTGAAGCCAAGGTTTGCCTTCTAGTCATTACTTCTTTAGTGCTCTCTATATCCCACAAATGAATTACTTGATATTGCTTAATTTCTTTTTATAAAAACAAATGTTGCTTAAAACTGTATGCGTTTTCCCCCATTCAATTATAAAATTGCATATCCCCCCACCTTTTTTATAAAAATTACTTCTATTTTAAAGTAAGCATAAATAACTGCATCCATTGTCACCAGTGAACCAGCAAGAAAAGTTCTGTTTGGTGCTAGTGCTGTATTAGATGAGATAATAGATATCTTGATTCTTTCTGATAGAGAGTAGAGAGACCTTATAAAGGCACGCTGTAACTGCTTTTATGATGTCACCTAGCTTTTTGCTTTCTGTGTGTTGTTTCCCTTTCCTTCATGGAAGGCCATGCTATGATCAATTATCCTCTGATTTTGGATGTGACTATGTATCAGGCCAATGCCATCATATCGAAACTTCAAACTACCAGTAACCAAGAGAGGGTTGATGAACCAATGATTTTAATTGCGGCAGACACAGTACATCTTGCTTCCTTTCTGGTCATTGGCAACCGTTAGTTAGGTGTTAATGGTTGTTGTTAGGTGGTGTTACCCAGGCCATTTAGTAAATGAGGATATGTAGCTTACTAGCTTCTTTTGAAGAGGTATAGCTTATTAGATAAATAGTAAATTAGCCAGCCATGTGAAGAAATGAAGATACTCGAACACTTCATTCCTTTTGTAACAAAGTAAACGGTTTGTTTGTTTTTTTTTTTTCTGTCCACTTTTTCAGTTTTTCATGCTTATCTGATAGGAACAATCAAAGTTGAGAATGTCGTTGTTAGGTTCAGGAACGATCAAAGTAAATGATTTGGGTTTTATCTTCTTGTCTTCATCAAACCATTTCAGAGCAATATCTTGCTCAGTTTTTTTTTAATTGTTGCATCAGTGTTTGTGTGTGTGTGTGTGTTCTTTTTCTTTGTGTGACTCTTCTCTAAGTAGTTATGTGGAGATGTTATGTAACTATTCACACTTTCAAAAATACCACATCACTTTTATTCATGAAACTGCTACTCAGGTACTTATCATCTCTCATTTTTATTCCTTAGGCAGAAGCTATCTTACAGAAGCTCCCTGTTGATGACTACCTAAAGGATGCTGAGCCAACATTATTAATTACTTGTGACCAAGTATACATCATATTTTTCCGAGTTATAAATATTTCTTCTGTAGTTTTCCTTTGTTCTTCCGTCACATGTTACTAAAGCAACAACATCACTTGATATTCTTTTTCTGAAGGAAACAGAAACAAGTCAAATGTCCAACATTGCTATCGGGAAAAAAAACAAAACAGCTACATTGTGGCTTAGTTTTCTTGGTTTCTAGCATTTTGTTGCTCTTGCTGTCTCTTTTACTCGTCCCTTCTCTTTTTAAACTGATTTGGCTAGTGTGTATCAATAGCCTAAAAATATTTCCAGAGTCAAAACAAATTGCTGTTCTTGTATTATGGATGAAAAACTAAATGATCTCCAAGCTCTTGCTTGTTGGTGGTTGCTATCCTCATAAATAAATGGCCTTGTGGTAATGAAATTAGTTTGTAAAGAAATTGTCAAGTTTCTTTTTTCTAATTTTTTATCAGTCGAAGTTGCTTATGCCTTCATTATGAAATGATTTGGAGGTGGTGGTCTATGACGGTGTGGTTAGGGAAAAACCATCTAGCAAAGAAGAAGCTCAGCAATTCTTGAAAGGTTTGCATATGTTATATTCCATTCATGTGTAATCTAAAACCTCTTTCTCTCTTTTGAACTTCCAATGGCCTTCTATGTATATAATTCTTTACAAAATTTCAGATTATTCTGGGGGGCATGCAGCAACTGTGTCATCCGTTCTAGTTACAAACCTCAAAACCGGATTCAGAAAAGGAGAATGGGATCGTGTGGATGTATGATTTTCTCCTCTCCTCTCTCTTTTTCTCTTTCTCTCTCTCTCTCTCAGTAATTTGTTTCACCTTACAGATCTATTTCAACGAAATACCCGATGAAATAATTGAGAAGCTGGTATGTGTTGTTTCTTTGAATTGATTATGTCATGGATGATCACTTTATTCTACAAAACTATCTTAAATTTTTTATTTGGGTGTTTGATAAGCTTTTTATCTTTTTTCTTGCCATTTAGGTTGATGAGGGTGTTACTCTCAACGTTGCTGGTGGGCTGCTAATAGAGCATCCTTCGATATTGCCATTTGTCAGAGAAGTGGTAGGTTTATTCTCAAAAAACTTATGTTAAATAAAAAAAATTAGGATTTAATTTGCATGCATTGTCAATGTTAAAAAAGTAGTGCAAAGATATCAAATCATTTATTGTCACATTAGTAAAAGTATTTAACTTAGACACCAACTATCTTAGAAGTTATACAAATTAAGCATCCAATTGTATGACAGTGTGCATAAACATAACAATCAAACTCTAAAAATTATTCTCCTCTTTTAATTGAAAAATACTTCTAATTCTTAGAAATGTTAATATGCAGGTAGGGACAACAGATAGTGTGATGGGACTTCCAAAAGCTGTGACTGAAAGACTCTTAAAGGAGGCTATGTAGCCTGAGCTACTGACCCACTTTATTGAATTACTTGGTAATGACTTTAATTGATGACCTTAATTCTCTACATTGATCTAAACTCATGTAATTATACTTCTGGTGTGCAATGAATGGTTGAATTCATTGAAAAATCCAAGAATAAATTGGCATTTAGAAAATTGCAGTGACTTAAATGTAGCCAATACTATCAAAATTTTGATGATTTTGTGCTTTTGAATCCAAATCATGCTCCTGTTAAGATAATGAAATAGTTTTATATGTATATGGAACATATGCCAAGTTGGGGTGTTTATGTTTATTATCAAGATTACAAGTGTTTGAATGTTACATCTACTTCTTTGAAAGTTTTGTTATAGAGTAACATATAATTCAGTGATAATAATAGTAATGCAAGAAAATAATTGCAGGACACCCCTTCAATTCTAGTTTATATGCACCCGTCTGAATTATTTTACGTATGCAATTTCAATACCCTAAACTTTGTTAATACTAATGGAAAAATTGCAACATAATCTGCACATTTAAAAGGTTCAATAGGTTAATTTCCATATTTGCAAAAAGTTAAGGGTAAATTATAATAAAATTTTAACAAAAGTGTTCAATTTTAATGCATTGATAATATAAAATATTTTATATAGTCATTCAATCACGTTCGTTTTTTTAAATGACTATTCACGCGCTATCAATCTAAAAGATAGTTATTTTTGCTAATATAATATTACGTAATTAGATACATATGTAAAATTTTACACGGGAAGTACATTAAAATTAAATTTTTAGTAGAATTGTAAATAAGTGATCAAGTGTGGTGCATATATCATACAAAAATTCTATTTGTACAATAAAATTAGTTGTCATGTATATATGATTTTATGTATAACTGTATTGTTTAATTTATTTTTAATATATATTTTATATTTCAATATATATTTTATATTAGTTATTGATTTTGGCAACTAATTTTAGTGACACTAACATGAGTGGTTCGAATAACACTTATTAGCAATTCTATTTGTTAAATTTACAATTTTTAAGTGTACGGAAATTGTTCTGTTTATATATAATAAAATAGAATAAGAGTGGTGCATCCGTGCATGTGCTAATTTGGAGATATTTTTTATTGGATTGCTAACTTGTCTTCCACCTCATCAATTGAAAAATTGTTATTTTTTTCTAAATAAAAATATCCATTAGTCTGTCTTTGGATTTTGAAATGTTGATAATATCAACTTGTGTATCATCTACATGTCCTCGCCAGAGTCTTCCCCACCTTACGTCATCCAACTCTTCATTTGAATTTTCTAACATGCATACGTCTGTCTCAAATTTCTTTTATTTTCTCGCCAACTCATTCTTTGTTATACATTATTCGTTCAATTTTTCAACCCCAAAAAATGCAAATAAATAATTGGAGGAGTTGTTGAAATTAACCAAAATAATTTCTTGAAAAAAAAAAAGAAAATTCGTTCCCACCTGCCCCGAATCTTAGAATCCCAGTTACCGCACATTGCACGGAGCCGTTATTTAACTGCTACCTTCTTCTCAGGTACGAGACATACATGTGTTTCTTGGACTTTCTTACTCTTCACCTCTTCACCTCTTCACTCATCACACTCGAGAACTCAACAATTCCTTTGTTATTTGTTTCGCATTCTGAAGATGACCATCTCTGATAACCAAGGCAGCACCGCAGCTGCGGCTGTTCAGATTCAGCCGCCATCTCGGATGGCTCTACCGGATTTCCTGCAGAGTGTCAAGCTCAAGTATGTCAAACTAGGCTACCATTACTTGATCTCCAACCTCTTCACCTTTTGTTTTGTGCCTTTGATCTTTGTGACCTTAATCCATTTCTCTCAAACTGATATTGATGATCTTCACCATGTGTGGCTCCACCTCCAGTACAATATAATATCCATCCTCACTTGCTCTGCTTTCATTGTCTTTGGACTTACAGTTTTCATTCTCACTCGTCCTCGGCCTGTCTACCTTGTTGACTTTGCTTGTTATCGCCCAGCCGATCGCTTCAAGGCCCCCTTCTGTAGCTTTATGGAGCATTCTCGCCTCACCGGAGACTTTGATGAGTCCTCCCTAGAGTTCCAGCGCAAGATTCTCTTGCGCTCGGGACTTGGAGAGGAGACTTATGTCCCCGAAGCCATGCTTTACATACCTCCTAGATCTTCCATGGTTACGGCTAGAGCTGAGGCCGAAGAGGTTATGTTTGGTGCTTTGGATAGTTTGTTCCAAAACACCAATCTTAAGCCTAAGGCTATCGGCATTCTTGTGGTGAATTGCAGTTTGTTTAACCCCACGCCTTCCCTATCTGCCATGATTGTTAACAAGTATAAATTGAGGGGTAACATCAAGAGCTTCAATTTGGGGGGAATGGGGTGTAGTGCTGGAGTTATAGCTATTGATCTTGCCAAAGACTTGTTGCAGGTTCATAGGAATACTTACGCTGTTGTTGTTAGCACTGAGAACATTACTCAAAATTGGTACTTTGGGAATAAGAAATCTATGCTCATACCTAATTGCTTGTTTCGGGTCGGGGGTTCAGCCGTGCTGCTCTCCAACAAGTCTGCTGATCGGAGGAGAGCGAAGTACAGGCTTGTTCATGTAGTGAGGACCAATCGCGCTGCCGATGACAAGGCATTCCGGTGTGTCTATCAGGAACAGGATGATGCTGGGAAGACTGGTGTTTCCTTGTCTAAGGATTTGATGGCAATCGCAGGCAGTGCGCTTAAGACCAACATCACCACCCTTGGCCCCTTGGTGCTCCCAATCAGCGAACAGCTTCTATTTTTCGCCACATTGGTAATGAGGAAGTTGTTCAAGGCTGATGTGAAACCTTATATACCAGATTTCAAGCTTGCCTTTGATCATTTTTGCATACATGCCGGTGGCAGGGCGGTGATTGATGAGTTGGAGAAGAATCTCCAGCTTCTTCCTGTGCATGTTGAGGCTTCAAGGATGACACTTCACCGGTTTGGAAACACTTCGTCGAGCTCCATTTGGTATGAGCTGGCATATATAGAAGCCAAAGGGAGAATGAGAAGGGGAAATAGGCTTTGGCAAATTGCATTTGGAAGTGGGTTTAAGTGTAATAGTGCAGTTTGGGAAGCACTTCATAATGTGAAGTCTTCTCCTAATGGACCATGGGAAGATTGCATTGATAAGTATCCTGTGGAAGTACCCCTCATAGCTCAGCAACATATTAGTTAGAACATAGAAGTGAATTCACGATGTCCTTTTGCCTCTCAATTGCAGATGTGTTCATATACGTTTTACAATTTCATTTTTGTTTGAAGTTTGATGAATGTTGCTAGTAGCTTACAATTTAGTCAGATTCATGTCTCTTGGGTATGATGTGGTGGATTCCTGTTTTTTTGTGCTGCCAATGCTCTCTATGAAATTTTTACCCTTTATAGTTGCATTGTAATCTTCTATAACTTTTTTCTATACTCTAAGTCATGAGAATTATCTGGTCTAGTTAAGTTTAATTTTGAAGCACCACTTAGTGTAAAATTAGATAAAAGAAGTAACTTTCATTCTTTATCTCAAAACCAGTTTATATAGCGATGGTGCATAGAAATGAGAATCTAAAATGTGTTCATATATTTTTAAGGGTTTATTTATCCTAAGGGTACATGTTAAGATTACAAATGGAGAAAGTTTTTATTGGAAATACAAAAAAATTTAAGTTTTCAATGGATTTATTTTGCATTTATTAAATGAAAAAATGTAAAACTTTCTACTAATAGTAAGCTTATCATGTGCCTTAGGACCCATGTTTGCTAAACTCATATTTGAATTCTAAGTGATGGCGATTTGCAGGTAGGGACAGAAGATAATGTGATGGTAGCTTCCAAAACTATGACCAAAAGAAAATGAGCCCTTGTAGCGAACTATTGTCCCACCTTGCAAGATTAGTTGGTAATAGCTTTGATTACTGTCCTTAATTCTCTATATTTATCCAACCAAATTCATTGTTGTCTTATATGGTAGCAGTTATCTTTTTGCTGGAATGAGGTGTATTCTTGTCAGTTATGTTAACTTTTTATTGGGTATTATGATTATTTTATGCTCATATTTTACTAGAGACTTTAGGTTATTTTTTCACCATTAATTGGATAAAGAATATTATTTCGACATATCACTCATGCGAAATTATTTGATTTAGATATCAGAGAATATTTGCTTCGAAAATTTTCTCCTTAGAGACTTCTGGCTGTGGAATAGTTTTGTGAGTTATGTCATCAATTATGCAATGATTTATTGGATTTATTGAAAAAATCCAAGAATAAATTAGCATTTAAAAAATGCAAGTGACGACGTACATGTGAACAATAAGATTCAGATGTTCGATGAAATACTAATCATGCTCCTGTTGGAATGATGAAATAATTTTCTAGGATTGACATGCTAACCGATGCTTGTTTATTTATTATTATCAAGAATTCCTATAATACAATCACGTGGGCTATATTTCATTTATGAACGCCTAATTTGACACTAAACAAGGTTTTCAACTTTGTGTTTGATGAGTTAACTATTCTTCTTAAAATTTCCAACTTCTTTATTTTTATTTTTATTTTTTGGGAGGGGGAGGAACAAATACAAGCATATGATTCAATCACTGCATACCAATTAAATTCTTAGTTTAATATTTATATCCTTTATTTTTGTTTACTTTTTAATTAAATGACAAAAAAAAATTATGCAATCAATTAATAGGAAAAAGATTTTCTAAAGTGAAAAGAATTATAAAGTGACAAAATAAGGAATTAATCACCATTTTTTTTTATTTTTGTAGTTTCTATCATGTGTGAGTTTTACTATTTTAATTTATAAGTGATTAGATTCTCACTTTCTCACTTTATTAATTTTCTCATTTTAGTCGAGTTTGATCCAAATTAATCTAAAAAGGTTTGATGAATGTGTTAATTTGGAAGTATGTTTTGCAATTAATAGAGTAGTTAAAAAGTGAAGTGTGGTGCATGTATGACTTTACACATTAGATTTACAACTTTTACAGTATAAATTAATCTAAAAAATAAGTATGATGAATGTGTTAATTTGAAATTATTTTTTATGTTGGACGATGATTTACTTTGACAAGTTCTCTTCCCTCCTTACCCTTTAATTAATTTATTTATTTGGATTTTTTTCAAATAAAATAAAAAAATAATTTTTCAAACCCCAGCTTTAATTTTTGGGATGTGATTTTTTTTTTGTAACTAGAACAAGTTCGCCGCATTCCGGCGAACTCTATCTAGAATTTGGCATCTCATAAAAATTTAGTGGGACTATTTGTGTTTGTCCTATTCTTTTGCAATCTCTCTTCTAAATTCACTCTCTTCCTCTTTTATCCTATCTTTTAGACGCACGTGAAATTCATTGCAGACGATATTCTTAGTTCCAGATCAGTAAATAATAGCTTAGTTAGAGTTAAATTTTTTGCTTATTTAGAGTTAGTTTTTTTTTTTAACTTAATTAGCGTAACTGTTGACATGTTAGTTAAAGTCATTAGTTATAGGTTGTTTGTTAGTTAGAATTATAGAATTACTGATGACATGTTAGTTAGATTTACTGTTAATTATTTTTTATGTTAGTTAAAATTTGTTATGTAATTGTTTTTTAAATATAGATGTTGTTTATTTTCTATAACATGTTAACTAGTATAACAAAGTAAATTGTTAATTAGTTTAGCTAGAATAAATAGTTTAAGGCGTGCTCAGAAGGTAATTAGTGGAAGAATGAATTAAATTAATTTGGATGAGAAAAATTTTGATTTGAAAAATTTAGAGTTCAGTTAGTTATTTATTAATTAATTAGGTAGTTGACCGCGTCAGTTAGCTGGGGCA
Source organism: Arachis duranensis (assembly GCF_000817695.3). Taxonomy (NCBI): domain Eukaryota; kingdom Viridiplantae; phylum Streptophyta; class Magnoliopsida; order Fabales; family Fabaceae; genus Arachis; species Arachis duranensis. The sequence continues at coordinate 110,778,926 of NC_029777.3, forward strand.
GAATTAGAATTATTAAATTTATAAGCCGAGTTAAATAATTAAATAAGATTTTTTATTTAATAATTTGGTTAACATAAAAGGAGGTGAGTTCATTGTTTGTGATTGTATTTTACTAGATTGTATTTAGATGGAGGAGCAGCTGTTGGGTTACGAGGGTAAGATGTATAGACTGAATCACGCTGAGCACATTGATAGGAGGTTTGATAGAGTGGTATAATTTTTTAATTGGTTTTTATTTTGTTTAATTAATTAGTACCGAAACTCTTATTTTATGTGCTAAACGTCCCTTTTTTTGTGTTTTTTTGTTTCTGTTTGGTAGGCGCCTCGGGTACTGCACACCAAGCGTAATTTGATGACACGGTCGCCGGAGCAGATTAGGCCATATCTCAGACGAGCTGGGTTTGAGTATGTGGTCTATATGATCGAGTTCGAGCACGATTGGCCGCTTGCCTCGGCTTTGAGAGAGCAGTGGTGACCTAGTCCCACACGTTTCATCTACCGTGCGGCGAGATGACTATCACCCTGCAGGATGTAGCGTACCAGCTGGGGTTCAGGATTGACGATGATCCTATGACTGGGTGCATTGGTGGGTGGGAACAGTACCATCAGGGACGCACGATTGAGGAGTTATGTGAGTAGCTACTCGGGGTTGTTTCGAGCCCAAATGACCGACAGTCATAGACAAAGTGGACGATAAAGCTCACGTGGTTCCAGAACACAGTTTGTGGAGAGTTGGAGCAAGACGCTACAGAGGAGCGCCTGAAGAGGTACATGAGAGGGTAAACGACCAATTCGAAGTCATTGCATTGAGATTCAACCTCGTGAAATGATCCGCCTGGTAATATGGTGGAAAGATGGCGAGCTGTGTAAGAGTGATCTGAGTTTCACTATAGTAGTTCATCTCTTCTTCATCGTCACCATCATCAGAAATTTCAGCTAGTTCTTCATCGGCATTGTCTACGTCATCGAGGTTAAATTCATATTGATCCATCATCGGATCTCTAATAGCAGAACCATCATGACTTTCAACCTCATTGTCCATCAAGTCAACATTACAAGCTTTAACATTAGACCCTTCCTGACTCCCCTTGAGTGGCATATTTAGGTCTACCATAGTCCTTCTGATAGTTTGTTTAATAATTCCACTCAACGGACTATTATCGACAGTATCTGCAGATGATCCTCGGCCACCCACCTCAATGAGATACACGAATAATTCCAACAGATGAATATTTGTCCATTGGTTGTGCCACGACCGTATGAGCCGTGCGTCCTCGTCGTCGCGCAAACGGTACCTAATTCAATACAATAAACGTATTTCTCACAACCGTTATCTCATAAATATAATTGTAACAGAGACAATACGAGTGTAACATACCTTTGATAAAACAAACTACCATCTACTTTGGGTCGGATGTTGTTGAGTTAAGAAATTAACTAATATAATTGATGATGACAAACATTAGATTATTAGGCTAATTACCCAATTAGTTATTAATCATTTTGGTTGAGTAATGCAGACCAAAACCAATACACAACAGCAGCCCAATTGGGTGAAATTAAAACAAGGCTGGTGGGCTACAATCCAAAGGAAGCCCAAAAGAAACAAAGCAAAGAAATCAAAATGGGCTAATTGAATCTGATTGAACCCAAGCCCGATTTGATATCACTCAAGGCTAATCCCTCCAATTTGCTTTCACCAAAAGCAACGTTAACTTTTTTCCTCTTGGTCAGAAATCAGAGAAGTGAGAGAGAGCTTTTTCCCTAAGCTATTCACCAAAGAAGCAAGAAAGAAAAAGTTAAGCAAAAGGTAGAAGTCTAATCACCCACATCAATCTGTATCAAGAAGAGGTCAGAAGTTAAAGGTGATTTTATTTCCTTCTACATGCATCTCATTTTCTTCTCTTCATCTTTAACTCTCTACCACTCTATATTGGGATACATGGAAAAGATAATCTCTGCTATTCACTGCTGTGCATCTACGGTCATATATGTGTCTTGGGAACCAAGTTATTTTTCAATGGCCAAGATCTGGGTTTACCACTGAAGATATCCGTTTATGCTGATTCTGTGACTTTCGGTCAATAAAGGGAAGTCAGAACCAAAGTTTCTAGTTTGAGGATTAACTGGAAAAGTGACACGGTGAGTTGGTGAAGCACACTGCTCTAGGGTTGACCTAGGAGACAGCAACTCAGCAACATGCATGGAGATACAAAAGAAGAGTTTTGATCATTCAGAAGCCAAGGAGAGAAAACCAGTGTTCTTGAGGTGTATGTTCTAAGAAAAAGCTCTTTGAAGAAGTTCATCTAATTGGACAGTGTTTCCTAGCCAAAGGAGCATTCCGCCAGAATGAAAAACTGAATTAAAGGCTAGCAAATCTGGTTTATCACATAGCAAAGAGGCTATTGAAGCATTAATCTCCTTCATGTTTTACAGATTGTAATTTTCTTTTTAATGTTTATCTTTCTGTAATTTCTTAAGTGAAAAGGCATAATGAGAGAGCTCAAGTAAAAGCTGGAAAGAGGCTGAGGCCTGAGTGATACACTTGAGAGAAAAGTCTAGTGTAATTTCAGATTTCTTTAGGTGAGTTTGTGTCTTGTACCTTGTACCTGTAATGTATCCCTTTTTTAGTTGGGTTAACACTAAGAGTGAAGAGTTAGGTATTAGCATAACCAAGTCAAGTTAGGCTAGAACTTGAGTGTGAAAGGATTGTGTTAATCCTGTGAAATTGGTGTATGTAATACTTTAACTATAGTTAAAATTTCACCACTGTTGTGGTGGAGACCGGATGTAGGTTGCATTGCACAATGCAACTGAACTAGAATACATGATGGTGTTAGCTTCTCTCTTCCCTGCTCTGTTCTGTTTTCTGATATTCATGAGACAAAAATAAATTGTCTCATAAATTTTTCTCTGCTGAGTTCAAACAGAATCAGAATTAAAATTTTGTTTTAAAGGGTTATTTCAGTAACTCAAAAGAATGTCATAGATTCAACCCCCCTTCTCTAAGCCTTCTACAACCTTCGAATATCTATAGTAAATCTTTTTCACCCCTTTTTTCCTCTTGTTGCCCGATGGAATACAATATCAAATTCTTCAAAACTGTTAAACTATCAACCTCCAGTGTTATATACGTGAATATCGGTTGTCCCGATTTAAAAATTATAGAACCTTATTCGTCATACACTAATTTACCATCGTACAAATGGATAACAATGAATTCCTTGACATCGTAGAAAAAATATCAACCTTAAAAATGAAAACCAATATTGTGCTTTAATGATCTACTCTCCACAGCCATGCTTTTATTTTCGAAATTCAACATATAGTTCGTCGAGGAGTGCGGTGAATTCTATACTTTATATAGAGTTCGCTGGGGGTACAGCGAACTTGCTCTAATTACCAAAAAAAACACATCCTAAAAATTAAAGTTGGAAAGTGGGATTTGGGGAATTAATTATTTTTTATTTTATTTGAAAAAAAATCCTAATTTATTTATATTTGGTTTTAACATCCATTTGCCTCCCTGTTAGGTTTGGTTTAATAAAACTTTTACTTTTTGAAAATAGCTTATGAAAGTTGGCACCGGATTCGATGGTCCCAGAAACATTTAGACCATTAAATGGTTCTAAATAGTCATTTTCTAATTTTAATTACAAATTAACTCCATATATTTTATTTAATTATAAAAATTATTTTTTATTTTATAAATTATTATTTTATCATTCATTATTATGTTTATTAACAATAAAAAACAAAAATAATAACGAATTAGATCTTCCATTTATCGTAATAACTTTTTGGCAATCCCAATCGATTAAAAGTTTATTTTTGATCCGTTACATCCGTCGAGAGTTGTGAAATTGTGTTTCTTAAAAAATAAATCGATTGAATTTCAGTTTTCCATAACTCAATCGATTGGATTTCAGGTTATCACAAAACAATCTATTGAACTCATCAAAACAATCTGGGTTTAATTAATTCAATCGGTTGGTTATGAAAATTCAATCGATTGGTTATGTTTTGAAGTTTGTACCTAACTAATGGCATATTCCAATTCAATCAATTGGTATGAAAATTCAATCGATTGAAATATGACGTAAATAAATTTTTATTTGCATCCAATCGATTGTTATGATAATTCAATCGATTGAAATTTAAAACGCGCTATATATTAATCATGATAATCTTGCGTATTCAGCCTCCCTCCCCTTTTTAAACATAACCACCATTTCTGCTAACCACTCCTCTCTCTAAATCCAAAAAACTCCTCTCTTCTTCTTCTCCAATCTCACCAACATCCACTTCAAACTACATACATATTATTAATCCTCATCCAAATCCTTACAAAAAATCCATGCTCATACTCATCCAAATCCTTACAAAAAATCCATGCTCATACCCAATTGCTTGTTTCGTGTCGGCTGCGCGGCCGTGCTGCTGTCAAATAAGTCTGTTGACAGAAGAAGAGCAAAGTACAGGCTTGTTCATGCAGTGAGGACTCATCTTGGGGCCGACGACAAGGCCTTCCGGTGTCTCTATCAAGAACAGGACGAAGCCGGGAAGACCAGCATTTCCTTGTCTAAGAATTTAATGGATATTGCAGGCAATGCTCTTAAGACAAACATCACCAGTCTTGGTCCTTTGGTGCTCCCAATTAGTGATAAGGCTGATGTATGTGAAGCCTTATATACCGGATTTCAAGCTTGCTTTTGATCATTTTTGCATACATGCTGGTGGCAGGGCAGTGATTGATGAGTTGGAGAAGAATCTCCAGCTTCTTCCTTGCCATGTTGAGGCTTCTAGGATGACACTGCACCGGTTTGGAAACACTTCGTCTAGCACAATTCGGTATGAGCTGGCATATATAGAAGCCAAAGGGAGGATGAGAAGGGGAAACAAGGTATGGCAAATTGCATTCGGAAGTGGGTTTAAATGTAACAGTGCAGTTTGGGAAGCACTTCTCCTAATGGACCATGGGAAGATTGCATTCATAAGTATCCTGTGGAAATATCCTTATAAGCTTTGTTGATGATTCTGGTCTGGCTTTCCCTTTAGTTTGATTGGTGCTGCTGGAATGTTAGGATCTGAATCTAATTTTGATGCATCGTCAGTGTAAAAAGGTGAACATTCATGTGCAATTAACTTTATGTGAAGTTGATATTTGAGAATCGTTAAATGATTTGACTAAATTATCATCTAACGTCAGCTATTAACTTTACATGAAGTTAAATGTAGCTGAATTTTCACTGTGTAAAAGTGTAATACTATGTTCAGTTGTTTAAATTCATCTGTATGTTGTTAATGGTCTCTAGAAATCTTTGTCCAATCTTTTTAGTATCTTATTTAAATCATAACTGCATTAATAAACAGCACTTGATAGGACTTAAATTTTGGTATGGATTTATGTATATTGAACATATCTAATTGGATTATTGTCCACCCAAAGTCAACTTGTTTGACTTCTAATCTTAAGTAATGTTGTTTGATCATTGTAAAATTTATTTTATTTATTTTTTAAATAACTATTTATCTAAATACTTGTGACTCCTATATATAAAAATAGAATCGTTATTAATTAATTATGTATTTAAATATTTTTTTAATTAACAAAAAACACGAATTAATTATTAAGAAAATATTAGTGTTAAAATAATGTTTGAATTTATTTATTTATTTTTTTATATTTTTTGCATAAGTTGCAATGAGGTTTAAACTTTCGATCCCATGGAAACTATCTGAAATCCATACACAATAGTGCAATACTAATTTGGCTACCGTTTTCCATTGAAATCAAAATAACAGAAAAATGAATTAAACTAATGAGTATTAACTGTCATTTTCCATAAAGGAGCATCAACACATGTTGAATAGTATGAACATAGCCAATCAACAGTTTCACACAAAATTTCAATGAACTTGCGATTACAGGATTACAATGAGGAATTCATCCTTAAATCAAATAATAATACAACAATAACAATAATAATAATAATAATACAAAAATGCTGCCACAGAAGAAGAAACTTTCATCTAAAAGACCTTTGGATTTCTTCAAGAGTTTTTCCCTTTGTCTCAGGGACCCAAATGGAAACAAATACAACTGTGAAAGCACACACTACTGCATATATGGTGAAGGTTCCTAAGAAGAATAGAGGTAGCAAGTGGTTAATAATCAAGTTTAAAAATTTTGTGATCACGTCCTTATATTAATACAAAATCATTTAAAAATGCACAATGGCTTATCATCTAGTATAGGGGTTTAATCACATTTTTTTAATCTAAATTAGAGGGCCTTGGCTTGATTAAAATATATTTTGAGTTTCAAAAATATTATCTGCACACAAAAAATCAGCCATGAAATTGGTTATTATGTATTTGTATATAAATACATGTGTTGTTTCACACACTTTCGGTGTATATTTTGCATTCCAACATGTATTCTATACGAATGACTGATTTGGTGACTAATTTCTAGTATACATATAGCATGGTTGTTCTAGTTTTTATACAATATAAAGAAGTTGGTTACAAACTTTGAAACTTTGGAAGCTTAGTCAAAACTAAGTGAAACTAGAGGAATCTTCAAAGTAATTTAATCAAAAATAAAAACAGGAAATGCATACAAACCTCCAGAACTCCAATCCAAGAGCATATTTGCTGTCAATGTGATCAACCAGGAAAAGAACCAGTTGGCTAGTGTCGCGAAACTTCCAGCAAAGCCTTTGATGTTAATTGGAAGAATCTATGATGTAACATTCAAAGACATCAATCACATCACATGTAACTTCAAATGCAAGCAACAATAGGGACTATAGCTTATGTTTATGTTTCTTGCAAATGCGAAATTGATCATTGTTCATCTCAAAAGTGTTATATTTGCGCTCAAGAATTACGTATCCATAAACTCAATTTTTTCCTCTCCCAAAAACACAGTATCTGCAAAGAATGTTACCAGCTTAGCTACTAAGGTTCCTATTTTGGAGGAAATGCAAGTTACAATTTGGAGGCTTAAAATTTCACAAATTATGGTACCTCGGACATTATAAGCCATGGCATAGCTCCCATTCCTAAAGAGAATGCAACAACCATGGCCTGAAAGAATTGGTGAAAGTTCAAAGTGAAAACACTTGGGAAAACAAGCAACTAATAACTCTATTTTGTATAATGGATTTGCATATATTTGCATACCAAAACTCCGGCCATCGATAGGTAGCTCAATATCTCATATAAAGAAGAGCTCTCTGATATATAATCCTGGAGTAAAATTTAAGGCAAATTTATCAATTAAAAAAAGGATGAATGTACATGTAATGCGTAAATAGCGACAAAATTGATGATAGTATTATTACTTTCACATAGAATGCGATTGCAACGACAAATAGACTAACAGCCATTCCAGCTGAAGATATCTGCAAATGAGAGATTTGTCCATTCTCAATCTGATCATCCAAGGATACAGTCATATGCAACTTAACATAAAAGAGAAGTTTGGACTCACAATAAGAAGAAGCCGGCGACCGGATTTATCAGCCAACCATAAGGTTAGACTGGTGGCAAGAACCTGTATGACATTTATATATTTGTCAGTTTATGATTTAAGAATGATTCTTAGGAAAAATGGGAAATATCTTCTTTTCAGTTGAACCTGAACAGCACCAACTCCAAATGTAGCTACATCACTTGAACTAATCCCTATGACATATATATAGAAATTATAAGTGTAAAGAAAAGGCTTTTATATATAACAGACTGGAAATTTGAAACACGAGGCTATCTGAAAGAAAGTACTCCCTCTATCTCATTGTACCGGTCAAATTAAATTGAAGTTGCAGAATAATGTTTCATTTTCCAATATCAAGATGGAGTTTTAGTTTTTTCCCCCCAAAATGCTTAGTTTGATTGTTATGATTAAAAATCATTAATTACATTGTTTACTTCTTTAGAGGTAATTTCGTGTACTTATGCAATTTTATACATTAGCAAGATCCATTTATTAATTATTTGAAACGGAGAAGTACTTTAGAAAACAATTAGAAATTAGTGTAAGATACCGGCGCCTTCAAAGATGGTGCTGGCATAAAAAAGAACTCCATTAATTCCAGAAAGCTGTTGCAGAACTAGTAGTCCAATTCCAATCTACAAGTGATAAGTCAGTAAAAACAAGCTTGTTAGAGTCACTGATACGTATTCGAACTCCATAAAACTCATAGATTGGAATTAGTGCTTATAGAAAGATAAGAAGTACCATTAAGGGAAGCCAGTATCTTCTTTGTTTGAGTTCCGCAAATCGAAGTGCAGTTCTTCTGCTTGATGATGCAACAGCAGCCTGAATAAAAATGATTCCAATGTTTAAGGTCCATTTTATGAATCAATAAATGAATGCTTAAAAAAATGTTCATTCAGCACAACAAAATTAACAAATGGTTATTACTTATTACCCTTATTTCAGTTGCCTCTTCAGCAATATCGGTATCAAAACCTCGAAGAACTTGTAAGGAGGTCTCGAATTCATCTGTCATGCCCATTTTTGCCTGTATTAAGCAAACAAAATTTTCTTTAAACTATCGCCACACATTCAATGACATTTAAGAACACCGATTCATGAAATCAATTACCAGCCATCTAGGAGACTCGGGAATGAAAAATAGACCCGGCATCAATAGTGCACATGGCAAAATTCCTGCAAGAGTAAGTGCATAAGACTGCATAGTTTAAATTCTTTTACTTAATATACAACTCTATGCAGTGATTCCAGAATCAAACTCAGACAAATTTAGTGTTTCAAAATTTTACAGTTACAAGAAACATTTCAATTTTACAAATTACTAATCATTTTTGTGATTTACCTAAAATTGCAAGAATTCTCCAAGGAACAAAAATTCCCAGCAGATAAGCCAGCATAATTCCAATGGTGACAGACAGCTATGCACAGAGAAAACAATAAATTTCGATACATAGCATTGAAATTTCAATGTGATGATAATAATTCTTAGGTATCAACACCAACCTGGTTAACTGAACCCAGACCTCCCCTCAAGTTCTGTGGCGCTATCTCGGCTATATATACCGGCACCTATGAATTTCAAACAAAATTAATAACTTTGTGCAGCACATAACATAATCCTACATTTGCAATAAAGCATTTTCAATTGAAACTACCGTATAAGAGATTACTCCGACGCCAAACCCTTCCAACAACCTTCCCATATAGAGAAAAGAAGTATCCTGAAATATGAATAACATGTTTAGAAGACAGTACTATTATGGCATTTCGGTAATAACAAAATACAATTATCCATTACTTACCTTTGCAAATGAGATTATCAACCAACCAATGACATTTGGAATCGATGCAATCATCAAAGACTGCAAATTAACCATCAAAGAACAGAATTAGCCATCAAATTAGAGGGACAAAAAAGGAAACCATCAAAGAACACAAAGCACTTGACACTTTCCTGGTTTGGATGTTAGGAGGATAATTAGGACCATAATTTAGGAGGATATATCATTACGGATACTCGAAACAGAAGATAAATTACCCCTTTGCGCCCTATATACTCAGCAATCTGACCACTGGATATTGCTCCAACCATGGCACCAACATTGGACAAAGAACCAAACAGAGAAAACTGACCAAACAAAAAAGCCACAATAAATTCATGAAGCCATTGAACATACACAATTAGATCATTATAGATTACTTTATTACTTTTGTTGTGTGTTATAAACACTTAGTAACCCTTCAAAAACATCATAACATGGACTTCAAAATCAACAATAAAGTGATCAACATCCTATTTAGGGTTCAAAATGACTTCTAATAACAATTCTCAACAACAAAATGCTATATAAAATTCAAAATTTCATACCTCAGAGACTGAAAGTCCTAGATCACTGATTATAGCAGATTGAGTAGGAGATGTATACCCACCCTGCAAAATAAATAAATCAACTCATAGTAAGGCTTTGTTTGGCAATGTTTTAAAACAGGCATTACAAATTTATGCATATTTCCGTTTTTCCAAACAAGTTACCGAACCGAATCTAACGGTCAAAGCATGTTCTTACTGTGAAACCAAACTGAATTGGACCCAAAGCAACAATGGCAACACAAGCAAATACAGAAATTGAAGCATCTCTTATGGCCTGTGAGGAACCTAACAAGCTCGATTGCTTGTGGTTCATACGGTACCAACTTCCAGTGTGCAAAAATGGCTTCCTCAGATCCCTTCCATCTTCAGTGTCCTCTCTTGAACTCATTGTTCTAAATTCTTGTTATGATTCTATGATGATAACAATAATTCTCCTTCAAGTCAAACTCTTTTTTGCAGCATACAAAGTATGGAATATGAATGCGTGGATCATGTGCCAATAAAATTTCTTTCAGAAGAATAACAGCTGGGAAAAGTATATAAAAAGATTATAAAGAAACAGACACACTTAAAATTATTGCTATTGCTTCTAGTGCATATCATAATCTTGCTCTTACAAGGTTCTATAACAGTGTAATTCTTTATACAAATTTTTATAGATTTATTTATTATTTTTCTTTTTTTATTTTAAATTTAATAGCCATGTTGTAATTATTATTATTATTATTATAAGTTTAAGCATATTTAGTGATGAATTTATTTTTTATATATTCTTAATATAAAAGACTTTTATGCAAATATTTAATTATCTATACTTTTATATTATATATAATGAGGATATTATATATATTGATTTAATTTATTTTTATTTTTTTCATTTAAGTTATGACTTTTTTTCTTTTAATTATAGAAGTTAATTTAAAAATAGTGTATCTACATCTGTTATTTTGAAAAATTTTGTTAATATTTAAAAAAAATCTGTTTAAAATGTAAATCTTTATAGATTTATTTATCACTTTATTATTTTTTTATTTTAAGTTTAAT
>NC_029777.3:110789875-110790256 GCF_000817695.3 Arachis duranensis
AAGTTTAATAGCCATGTTGTAATTATCATTATTATTATTATTATTATAAGTTTAAGCATATTTAGTGATGAATTTAATTTTTATATATTCTTAATATAAAAGAATTTTATACAAATAGTTAATTATCTATACTTTTATATTATATATAATGAGGATACTATACATATTGATTTAATTTATTTTTATTTTTCCATTTAAGTTATGACTTTTTTTTTTCTCAAATTATGTAAATTACTTCTATATATTATTATAGTAGTATATTAGTTGATATTATATTATTATTAGTATTAGTATTAGTATTAGTAGTAGTCATTTAAGTCTTTTATAATAAAATTTGGAGTCTCGTGTTTGTATTGGTTTCTATATTTTCTAATAATCCTA
>NC_029777.3:110790456-110790779 GCF_000817695.3 Arachis duranensis
AATATATTAAAATATAAAATATAAATTAAAAATAAATTAAATAATATATATTTATATATAAATATATAATAATTAATTTAGTTATTAATTCTTTTACACATACATAAAATATTTTGTTATATTATTATACATAAATATACATATTAATAATTATGCAAGTCTTTTTAGCTCGGCAATGAATAATATTATTATTACATCCATGTTAAGTTCGGCCGAGTCAAGTCAACCTGTGATCCTTTCTAGTTCTACCAAAATAAAAATTTAACGTGATTCAACATCCAAATTAAGTTATTATTATTTCTATGGCCCATTGTTCAGACACG
>NC_029777.3:110791033-110825144 GCF_000817695.3 Arachis duranensis
TCGTGAACCCTAGCCCTCTGAAGCCAAGGGAGAGGAACCCCGTACCCAGTACCCTAGCCCTCCGTCGTCGCCGCGGTTCCCAGGTCGTCAGCGCCGCCGCCGTCCCCAGGTCCTCTTCGTCTTCGCTGGCCTCTCGAACCCAGGTGAGTGGTTCCTTGTCTTCATCTTCTCTGAACTTCTTCTTCAATTTTTGTTTCATATTTCTTCAATTCTTCTTGGGTCTTGGCTTGAAGTTTGGTTCTTCAATTCTTCTTCTTCGTTATTCGGTCTGCATTCTGCATTCTCTATCACATTGAAATTAAGCTTTGGATTCTCTTATTTCGTTTTAATTTTACCGCACTCAACATGTTTGATGAAATGCTTTAACCATATTTCTGATTGGTTTTATAATTTCTAGCTTTTATAATTTCTCTCCGTCAAGGTTAGTGGTCTGAACTCATGAAATTTCAAATTATACTCAAATATGCAATTTCTGAAATTTGGGATTTGTGAATCTGAACTCTGAAGTTAGTGATTGATTTCTGATATATTACTGATTCTGTTCTAATATGTGCTTTTGTTACTGATTTGTTACTGATTCTGAAATTAAGTAATGGATTTGTTTCTGAATTTGAGTAATGGTATTGTTATTGATTCTGTTCTATGATCTTATGGATGATTATTGGATTTCTAGCCGTTCTGTTACTGTTTCTAATTTGGATTATGATTTATTGATTTTAGTTATGGATGAAAGTGTTAGTCAAACAGCAGTTGCTGATAATGCCTGTTTGAGTAATAATTCGTCTGCCAATCCTCCTAATTCAAATGATTCTGCTAATCCTAATCCATCTAGTTCGAATAATAGTCAGTCACAAGGTTCTAATTTTTGTTGTTGAATGCCCTGTTTGTTGCTGAATGATAATTTTTGTTGCTATTGCTGTTGGTAATGGTGTTTTTCAAGAAATGCAAAGATATTGATTCATAGAGGTCCCATATTAACTTTGTTTTCTTTGTTGAGGGAAACCAAAAGCAGCACATACTTCAAAATGGAAGCTGGCATAGATATGTTCGTTATGCCTCCCGAGAAGGATGAGGCAGAGGAAGAACCTGTACCGTACAAAGTCTTCTCAAATACCACGGTGGGGGAGGTGCGCTACATGATTTCGCAACTACGTGGAATTCCGGAAGAGCTTATGCGGCCGATGTTGAAGGATGGTCAGGACAACTTTCTACTGATACCAGAAGACGGTCATCCACTGTATCATCATGCCAATTCGGGGCATAAGCTGTACTTCTATTTCCCTAACGACCCACCAGGGCATGAGGGTGAGGGTGAGGGTGAGGGTGAGGGTGAGGAGGGTGATCACCATTGAAGCTCGTTAATTAGTATTTTACACATCTTTTTTTTATTTTGAAGCTCTTACCGAATATTCAGATTAACGGTAAAAAAAATCAGAATTTATCTTATATGGCTATGACTGATGTTACCATTACACAAGTCACTTTATTATGTATCATGACAATTTGCACAAAAAGAATTATTCCATTTTAAAGTTATTATTTGAAGTATTAAAGATAACAAAAAATTGTTACGTCAAAAATTAATTACATTATGTATTTTTAGATATACTAATTTACATATTTTTTTAATTAACTAATGAACCATTAAATAATCAAATCTGTAAAAGACGAGTAAATTAAACTTACTTATAATAAGATAATAAACTTTTAATAATATATCGTCACTTTATAGTTCGGTCTTTATTGTGCATTATGAGTCATAATTCGATTTTATTTACTTTCATTCTAAGTTTGTAATTTATTGTGCATTATGAGTCATAATTCGATTTTATTTACTTTCATTCTAAGTTTGTAACGGACCAATTTCAAGACATGTACACAAAAAATAAATTCTATTTTATGTTTAATATTTTATAATATTTATAATAATAAATATTTATGCACACTGACTCAGTAATTTGAGTTTATCCTAAACTATTTAGAATTTTGTTTTCCTAGGATTTGGCCTTGATTGTGAAAGATTGCATGTTAATATATTTTGAAAAAAAAAAGAAGTGTACATGTTTTTTAAAAAATATACCCACTATATATTAGAGATAATAAATAAATTAATAAGCTCTTAGATTTTTATTTTTTTAATTTTACAAAAAAAAGCAATTAACTTAATTAACATATTAATTTGATAGAGAATTAAACTTTTTTAATTAATAAAAAATATAATACTCTTTACTTAATAAAAAATATTTAAAGATAAATCGAATTTGAAACTACTCTTAGTTAGAAGTTAAGATAAAGTTACATTTAAAATCTGTTTGAAAAGCTTCAAAAATATTTTTTTGAGCTTTTGACTTATGAAAAATAATAGTATTAATGTATGGTGTAATTTTTAAATTGTAACTTTCTAAAAATTATTTAAGTGAAATGACTTTTCTCATAATAAAAAATTATTTATCATATATTTTTTTTTTAAAATGAACACTTTTAAAACTAAAAACTAAATATAAAATAACTTATTTATAAACTATTTTTAATATAAATATTTATTGTTTAAATTATTTTTTTAAAAAAAACTTAATTAAACCGTTTATTCAAATTGGACCATATTCTACTTATAGCTATGGGCTTATTATTAGTGCAAATTTAATTAGTTTAATGCTGGTCACCCCAAAAAAAGAGATTAGTTTAATGCTTAGACTTCAAGGAATATGGCATTATAATAAATATAGGAATTAGTAGCAAATTCAAGGGTCACCCGACTTTGTATTAAGCAAGAAAGTTAATTACATCATATAAAATTCACTCATTCTTCAAATTCCTTTTTTCACATGCATGCCTTCCTTTTTTTATTATTAAATTAAGGAGCATTTTAACCATATTTTAAATTGTGAAATTTTAAATTAAATTAATGGTGTATATATTCTTAGATAGATATCCCTAATTAATTACTTTTGGTTTTCTGGGATTGCTTATTAATTACGTTTATCATATATAACCAAATATGCCATCATAAGGGATCAAAGTCTTATTATATAAATAACAATAGTATTAGAGACACAGTCATATGATGCTGATCTAAATATCCAGCAGACATCATGGAATAGGTTATACAATGTTTACATATCCACTGACATAACAAAAAAAATGCAAATTTTTTTCAGCTTCTTAACCTGTGTTTTGCATGCCAGCAGCAATACCCTTCATTGTCAAGATAAGTGTGTCCTCCAAACCAGGAGCATACTCACTTTTTGGGTTGAGGATTCCATGAATTCCTTTGACAAATGTGGCCTTAACTTGACATGGTAGTCGGGGTCGCGGATTCTCTTCAACGTGTAGGCTTGTAATGAGTCGCGTAGACGAAGCCTTTGCTTCAAGTAGGGGTCACCTTCAAGAAGATCCCTGTGCCCATCAACATAGGAAATTCATCATGCTACAGAGAAAGCTTAGCTACAGAGCACAATTTGAGTTATTGATTCTTGCTCAACATTATTATGTAGCACCCTCTATATAGCAAGAGTCCATAGTTCTTGTAATAAAAGCTCCCAACTTAAAAATGAAACAATAAGAAAAAGCATAGCAGACACAATGAAAAGTTTACTTGTGAGATTTTGTCCATGTAACTGATATATGACGCAGCCCGCTGGAACCAATTTCAGTGTCTGACAACACTAGACTTCTCAAGAGAGTGAGGCCTGAATGAACAAATAACTGTTAATATAAAGTTAATCCAAAGCTACATTTGGTAAACACCAGAAATTTAATAGTAAACCTGTCAAATTGGCAAGCCCTTCATCGCCTATTTAAATGCCAGACTTAGCCTCTTCAAGGTTTTAAGACGTACAGGAAATTGTAAGCAGACTGTTAAACCATGAATTCATATTTTCATCATTAGAGCTACAAGTACAAACTTGGCAGTTTGGTCATTAGAAAACAGAATCAGTCTTACTAGAGAGGTTCTCAAATTCTTCATCAGAAAGAAAGACAGCACCTGTTGAGATTTAAAGATTCCAGGGCTGCTAAGGCTGTAGCAGAAACAAAAATATAATTGAATGTCAGTAAAATTCAGAATTGTCTTTGCACCTTTAGTACCACTTGTGAGTGCATGCTAGACCTGTGAACCCTTAATTTCTCACATAAACTTGACACAAGTTCATTCATAAGCCATAACAAGATGACTTCAAAGAGAATCGAAAATTACTGTATAATATTAAGAAAAATAAATAAGCGAGACGTTGAAAAACAAAATGAGAGGAGGATTTGTTTGTGTCTTTATTGTTGTTGTTATAAAAGACTCGTGTGCCAAGAACGTTTTTCAGTTGGGTCGAACTGGTGTTATCATTTTTTAAATTGTGCCAAGAAATGGACCATGAGAATTGGGCTTCGACTAAAAAGGTTATGGACGTGATCTATTAGAAGTTTAGAACTTTTACAATGAATCATTGATAACCGTTTTTTTTTTCGTAAAAAAAGCTTTTTTTAAATGTAAATTATTTTTGGTGACTTTCAAACTGTAACTTATCAAGCAGTATGGTGAATCTAAGAAAAAATAATCTTCTCTTCGTTATTCTTATGAACATTACTTCAAGATTACAAAAATAATCTTTATGAATCCGATCATTATCACTTTAGAGAGAGTTTTCCTTAGGAAAAAAGGACAAATAGGTCATTGACATTTTGATTCGCAGACATTTAGATTCGGGAGAATTTGAAAATATATTTAAATTTTTGACTTTTTTTAAATTTGGACTTATCGATTCTTCATGTTCATTTAAGTCCTTGACTTTTTCAAAATCTGGACTTATCGATCCCTCACGACAGCGCAGCGCCATCCAATTGGAGAAGGCCGCTGTTGTCTTCAACCTCGGAGCCATCTACAGCCAGATTGCTGCTTCTTGCGACCGTACCACCGCCCTTGGCCGTCACCTTGCAATGGAAGCCTTCAAAGTTGCCGCCAATTTCTTCCTCCAACTCTGGCAGGTTTTTGCCAAGAACGTGGTCGCCACCCTCGATTTGACTCTCGTCTTCGCGGAGTTTCTGCACCTCCTCTTTTCCGCTCAGGCTTCCGAGCTCGAATTACGGGAAGAACTGAACAACAACGACGCCAGTTACGCTCTCCAACAACACCGATGTGCCCTATCGTTTATATCGGTCAGTCTTCACTCTTGATTGATTTTACATTTATTCTTCATTCTAATGATGATGAATTGATGATGATGATGTTTAGGTTTATAAGCTTTATCGTAGAGCATATGCACTGATACCTACTGATTCGGCTGCACGGAAACATGTCCGCTCTTTTGACCCAACCTGGGTAACTCATCTTTACCAGAAGGTGACATTCTTTCAGGCAGAGGCTCGTCAGAGGCAATCATCCATCCTACCCGAATCCGAGCGACCTGGAGTATACTCAAAGGTCGAATCTTGTGCTCTTGATCATGATGCAGAATGTGTCCCTGAGATATTAGTTAGAAGGATTTGCTGCGGGTCCTCGTCTGTACGCAAGCTGCTACACGAAGAACGAAAACAAAGGTACATTGACCTCAACCTCTCGGAGTACAATCCTTTCAAGATGATGAAGTATGGAAAGCTGGTGGCTTACCCATGGGACATGCCTCCTCCTTATCCAACAGATTCGGCAATCCTCTCATCTTCCTTGTCTTCTTTGTCATCAGATATTCTTGCATTCATTCCTTTGAAGAAGAGTGAGCCCTTGAATCTCTATGAGTCCCTGCGCAGTTACTTTGTCCTCAAATACTCTGAGAGTGTGGCAGAGAGAGTAGATGGCCTTCTGGAAATGCTACACAAATTGCGCAATCAGATGCTGCGTGATGACCTTTCGCCACCCCTTCGCCGTGACTGCCTCATGCGTTATTACAAATGCCTTTGCATGATTGAGCCTGTCTTCCCTATGAATGCCTCACCCAACCCGCCTATCTTTGTTTGGTACAATGCCATCAACCCTCAACAGCACTCTTCTCAGCATAACATCCATTTGGAGAAGGCCTCTGTTCTCTTCAACCTGGGAGCCCTCTGCACCCACATTGCTATCTCCTGCGATCTCACCACCATCCAAGGCCGTCGCCTTGCCATGGACGCCTTAAATGATGCTTCACATTGGTTCTATCAACTGTCCGTGTTTGAGTCTCTTAAGGCATCTGGCACCATTGACTTGTCAGAACACTACATCCATATGATAAAACTTCAGTTTCACGACTTGGAATCGAAGTTTCGTGTCCCCCAACCTGATGAACCATCATTATCTGGATATCCTGTATGTATGATCTTCTACCGTTTCAGTTGATCTTTTCTTAGTACAATTGATTGATGTCAATCTTGATTTGTTAAATTGTTTGATTGAGATGATGCAGGCTTCACCTTATGATCCGTCGACATCTGGGCCTCCTTTAGCTTATGATCCGTCGAGTGATGTCACTCAACAATTTGTTTTAGGGTATTCTAATGCTCACTCCCTGCTTCAACGGGTATGTGAAACACCAGCACCATGCTTGGACCTTCTCTCTGAGGTTAGCCCCGTCAAAATTAAAGATGGAAATCTTGTGGCCAATGCCGCAACCTTAGAGGCACCAAATTTGGCATTGGAGAACATGAGCTTGTAGAACATTACCCTAGAGAAAAACTTTATGAATTAACTTATTTACTTTTTTAAATTGGATGGTAGAACTTTGTAGTTTGATGCTAGAACTTTGGTGAATAAATGGTTAGAAAATGGAGAAATACTAACCTATACAACTAAAATAACTTATGAGTTAGATTCAATTATATATAAACATATTTAACATTAAAAGGAAATTTATCTACTTAATAAATCATGTATTAACTTTGTGTTTGTTTTACTTTTTGTTTTATAATATTTTAAATTGAATAATTCATATAGATATAGCAATTTACATTTTATTGAAACAAACTTATTCTATTTAAAATATATTTTAATAATATTTAGAGTCATTTTATCGAACTGAAATTATTTTTAGAGAGTCAAAATATTTTTTTTTCTTTCAAATCATTTTAATTAGTTATGTATTTAAAATCGATTTATCAAACTATGTTTTTTAAATTATATATAAATCAGATTCATATAAAAACAGATTATTAGATCATATGCATTTATTAAAAAAAAAACATAAATGGACAAATATTTCAAATTTGATAAACATAAGTAGAAAATAAATTCGTCAATAAGTTGTAAAACAATTGCCAAAATGTAATTACTTCAGCAATTATACCTGCATAGTAAAGACTCTTTTTTTAAAAGTAATGATTAAAAAATAAAAAAAAAATTACCATCTTTTGAGCAAGATGTTGGATTTTTTTCAATTAGAACTTTAAAAGTGAAATAATAGGAGGATCTGCAAAATGATTTTGTACTTAAAATAATATTTCAGCATTATAACTAATTTTCTTAATAATTAAATTTCAAATTTTAAATTATACTTTGTCTTTTTTTTTAAATATACATTAAAAACTACTCTTGGAATATAAACGGCAATTTAAAAATATTAAACGAGAAAACTATAGGTAACACTAAAATTAGTCACTATAGAGTGCTATTCAACCAAAATAAAAAATAAGATAGAGATACCGTAAAGAGTTGCATCAAAAAGGTTTTAATGAATTTACTTTTGTCGAAGGAGAAGACACCACAGTTGAAGGAGAAGCGACGAAGGAGAAGACGCCAAGTTGAAGGAGAAGCGCGACGCTACAGTCAGTTGATTTTTTTTTTTGGACAAAGACAGTCAATTGATTTGTTGATTTGTGCGTAGTGTGAACTGTGAACTTTGTTCACCAATTAGGGTTTTTCCAAATTTGAATTTGAATCTGTATCTAGATTTAAGTTGGTTATATAGTTTGGATTAAAAAACCAAATTATAAAATTAATGCAATATGATTTGAAATTTTTTTTAAAAAAATTGGTTTCTCTTTTGGTAATTTAAAAATTGGTTTTTTTAAAATAGTTTGGTTTGGGTTTAAAATCTAATATTTGGATTTTTTGTCCAACCCTATCTATGACCCATTGTTCAGATACAAGCATATTATATGTAAAAAAAAATATTTATGAAAAATATATATTAAAGTATAAAATATATTAAAAACATAAAAATTAATATATATTTATATTTATATCCAAAAATATAAAATAATTAATTTATCAACTAACTTTTAATATACTCGTGACATTTTTGTTTGTATAATTAAGTGTATCTAAATCATAGGGTTCACACACCAAACCGTTTCTAATTGTTGTTTAGTGAGTAATGCTTTATAATATTGGCAATTTTTAATTAAGATTCGGATAAACCTGTACATCTAAATCTAATTTTCTCTCTCAAATACAATTTTATCTTATCCATGAGGAGTAGGCGAATTATTTATTTTCTTGTGAAATTCATCAGTGTTGAATTATGTTATGTATTTGTGAACTAAATTCATCATCTTTCATTTTATCGAAAGCTAAAGTTAAAAAATATTGAAATAAATAAATAACTACAATAATCGATTGAAGATTTATAACTAAATAAATATAAACTGGATTGTATGCACGAAGAATAAGTTTGAAACCAAAAAGTGGAAGCCATGGCATGCAAGATTGATAGTGATCTGTTCTGAATAATGTGTTTTCTGAGCTTTCTTTACTAGTATTTTATAGAAGACGAACTTCCCTACATAGCAATGTAAATGAATGATTTCAGTCATCATGCATCTTTGGCAACTGAACATGAATACCTTACACCAGCATTTTGTAAAAACTGCAAGTGTGACTTTCTTTTTCCGCCACGGATGATATTTACAAGGTAGAAATTCAAGTGCAGTTAATTTCATGTGAAGTTGATAGATGAAAGTTGTAATATGAGTTGATAGATTTGACTAAATTGTCATCTAACAGCTCTCAGCTATCAATTTTACATAAAGTTAACTGCACCTGAATTTCCATCTATTTACAATTACTTGGACAGAACTAATCAGCATGTTGCACTGTCACAGAAGCAGGCTTAACATTGTATTGGCACTGCCTTGCAACAATCAAGGAGGGGCCTATAAATGTTGTTTTGAGTTTCATGCTTACTTATAATAAGTGGCTGAAGCCGATATGAACTTGTTCGAACGAAAACAATGCAAGTGGTAGCCTTCTGGGAAATGACAGAAGCATTGACTATCATTTTGCTTCTTATGTTGCCATTCTGCAGTGGATTAGAGTGGGAATCACTCAGTTGCTCTTTATCATAAATCCTATCCAAGCTTTGAATCGGTATCTTGTTGACTTCAAGATTCCCTTCTGAAGCATTTAGAATTCTCTTGGCTTCCTTGGAAAAACCAATGGCTCGCCAAGCATCAGCAACCAGTTGCATAGTGGTGGTTTCTGGGGCAACACCCCTGCTTTCCATGGTAACAAGTAACTCTTCTGCTTTCCAAGGTTGTTTTGCTTCTCCATATCCCCATATTAAAGTCTCATAAGTTTTCAAGTTTGCCGGAGTTCCGGCTTCATGCATTCTGTCATAGAGTTTAACAGCACGGTCCATTCTTCCTGCAGCACACCATCCACTGATGATGGTAGTGAAGATCACAACATTTGGATGGACACCATATTTTCTCATGGAGGCCAGAAGAGCCTCAGCTTTTCGTGGCTGTCCGGCGCGCACATAACCTTTTGCAAGGATGCTGTATGCATGAATATCAGGCTCTATCCCAGCCTTCACCATGTCTTCGAATATCTCCTCGCAGTTTTTCATAAGACCTGCTGTGCTCCATCCATTCATGATGGTACTAAATGTCACCACATCTGGTTTTATCCCAAATTCTTCCATCAATGTTAGTGCCTGCCCAATTTTCAATTTTTATTATAGAGGGGAATGCTTAAAAGGAAAATGTTGATCTCATAAAAAGCATGAGATATGAGAACTCACCTCATCTACCCCATTTGTGTCTGTAATGTCTAAATATCCTTTGATTAGAGAGTTGAAAATGACGAGATTCGGCTGAACTCCAAGCTCCTTCATTCTGTAAAGAAACCTTAAGGCCTCTGTCATATTGCCTTCTTTACAATAACCGCTTATTATGATACCACAAGTTCGTTCATTAGGCCTCACTCTATTGTACTTCATTTTCAATATCAATCTTTCTGCCTTTTCTGTCTCACCATTCTGAGCATAAGCCCTTGCGAACGTGTTGAAGGTGACAACATCAGGCTGCAGGCCCGACGCTACCATCTTGTACATAACATTCCATGCCTCTTCAAGATTCTTCTTGGTGCACCAGGCTTGGATGAGAATATTATAAGTTCTCTCGTTAGCTTTTACATTTTCATCCTGGCCCATCATCTCTAGCAATTTCATAGATTCGGAAGGCCTTCCGGCAACTCCAAATCCTTTAATGAGGGTATTATAAGTACTAGTTGTAGGTTTACATCCATACTCCTTCATCTTTTGAAAGATTTTCATGGCTTCATCAACCTTGCCAGAATCGGAAAAGGCATTGATCATAGCATTGAGAAGTATTGAATCAGGCTTCATTCCATTCTCTACAACTTTAGAAAGAAGCAAATTAATGGATTTGAAACGCTTCTGGCGGGTGAGGGCAGCCACAAGAGCCGTGTATGTTATAAGAGTTGGCCTATGTCCTTGTTCTGTTAAACTATTGAAGATGGACTGAGCTTCCTGTGGCTTCCCTCTTCCAATCAAAGTATGCATCAGTTTGGTTCTTGAATAAACTGTTTGACAACTGTTGTCCCGTGTGCAGATAAGGCAACGAGATTGATCACAGGTCTCTTCTCGAGCAGAGCTTAACTTTCTTTGGTTATTCTTGTATTGCTGCAGTTCCTGTTTCACCATTGAGCCCATCAGACAATAAGTTTGAGTTACTAAGTATAACTGTAATATACTAATATTCTGGGTAACTTTGCAAATAAAACATGGATGTTTCTAATCACATAATCATTCGAGAATGAATAACTAGTGATTTGAGATTATTGTGTGGAGAAATTGTTGCAAGAAACAAAAAGAAAGAAAGAAAGAAAGAAGATGATGCTCAACACTTATATATACAAGCATTACCTCTGCCTTGGCTAGCAAGACTAACAGCACTAACTAACTAAACAGAATATTAACTACCCTGATTCTGATTCTGTATGCATAATTACATTCATATCCTTTTCTTCTTTGTTATTATACTTCACAGAAATGAAGATCAGTATTGCCGTCTAAATGCTCGACATGATGGGAATAGTTAGGGAAATCATAGTCACAGTCACAGGTTAAAGTAAATATAACTGAGTAAGAGCATAATGAAATTGCCATAAAGTAGAGCAGTGAAGAATATATACCATGAGTGGTAAATCTTTAAGACCTTCATTGCTCATAAGGGCTTCCTTTTGGGTGCTGTCCATGATTCTACCCTTGGCAGCTTCTCCTGAAAGTTTTCAGCAGCATGAGTGTTAGCTAGAGCAATGCTACATGGTCAGTAAATATTATCATTTTTGGCGAGCACTTAGCCAACAATAATTTGCATCCATATTTACAGAAGTTTTGCACACAAGAAGCATTTATATTTACTAGAATTTTGTAAACATGAATCAATACAATTTACACTCATATTTTTTCAAAATTTGCACACATGAATTAGTAAAATGACAATTTAGTGTTTGTGCTTATCAAATAATGGCAAAAAATACTAAAAATTGCTGGCTTCAAGAGTTTCTCTTGTTAGCTATTAGTGATCAACAAACCCTAAACATGTCAACCTAAGTGATAATGATAATTTAAACCTTTCATGGTCGAATCACCTATCCAAAGTGAAATTTTGGATCCAAAACTAAAGGTTAAAAATAGCCATCAACAAAACTCAAAAGATAACTATAATGGTAATTTATACTACATAGTCAATGCAAGATGATGTTATGGTTTTGGAGGCAGAGAAGTTGAAATAGAGGAAGGGGTACCTCCGTAGAACAGTTGAGGAGCTTGTGGGAGGAGTTGTGACAGTTAGAGAGTATAATAATGTTATGAATGTAGAAAAAGTAAATAGCAATTGGAGTTTAGTGCCTTAGTGGCTTCGTGTGTGTGTGTGACACACTGGAGATTCTTATCCACACATATTTTATCTTTTAATATATATAAGACTGAATTGAAAGAATTATAGAGTGCCACGTGTCAGTCTCTCAATCGTGTTACAAGCTTAGGGTCTAAATAGATTTGGTGTTCATTTGTGTAATTATTATATATTTTTAATTAAATTAGGGTCTAAATTTAAATTATTCAAGTAAAATTTTCATTATTCTAAAATAGTATGTTGCATGTGATTTTAGTTATTTTATTTTTAAGAAAAAATATATTTTTTATCTCTGAAATTTGTTGAAAATTTTTAAAAATTCTAAAAAATTTTATTTTATTTTAATTTTGTTCTTAAAGTTTTTTATTTGTATCGAATATATTCTTGACAATTAAATTTTTAAAAATTTTATGATCAAATTAGTAATAATGCATGACAATTATGTATAAATTGTTCATGTTAAAGATTGTTCTTATGATGAAATTGTTGTTAATTGGTCCTAATTTTTTTTAAAATTAGTCGCCAAAAATATATTTGATACAAATAAAAAACTCTTAGGATAAAATTAAAATAAAATAAAATTTAAAGATATTTTTTAAAATTTTTAACAAATTTCAAAAATAAAAAATATACTATATCATATTTTTAATATAAGATTTAATATTTAAAATAAAATATTATTATATTTGAATTATTTATATTACTGTTTGAATTGTTAAATTAGTAGACAGAACAATTACTTTGGTATATTTAAATTTAAGCATATTTACTTTGGATTTCGATAAATTTTTTATATAAATCATTTTCAATGGGAATTTTAAAATCAAATAAAAATAACTAAATTATAATTTAAAATTAAATGCCGAAAATTTTGCATAATGGTGATTTGTTTTGGTTCATGGATGCTTACCCTATTTTCATATTTTATTAAGTACTTATATGTATACAGGGAGATTCAAACTCGCAACCTCTTAAATGAATATGAGAAGATTATATTATTTGAGCTATAACTCATTTCATAAATTAATTTATGTCTTTAACCAAAGAAAAATTATTGTATAGTATTAGAGTGCACAATAATATTAAGCAACACTTTAAGTGATAGTAATAATATTCTCAATTAAAGTATATCATAATCATTGTGGATATAAAATAATTATTTGAAGTGAAATCATAGTAAATTATTTTGCTCAAAATGATGATGTATATAAATGAGTTATTAATTTAAAAGATGCATAACGGATTTATATCGGAGAGAATACAAAGTTAACAAACTATAATTTAAATGGTATAGTCTTCTCATACTCAGTTAAAAGTTGCGAATTCGAATCTCACTCCTAATTTTAGAAAAAAAAAACGGAAAGAACACAAAAGTGTTGCCAGCATCAATTAAAATTATGAATTCGATAATAAACAGTTGTGATATGGTGTACAAACATAGTCAATAATAATAAAATAGTGATAGAAAATTATGAGTTATCAACTTTGTTTAAACATTTTGCAATTGAGTTTGTTTATGTAAAGAATCATTCTTAATAGGTTTCGAATGTTGGTGTTCTTGCGGGTGCACTTCTTGGAGATAATTTTGATGATGTTATAGGAGACATTTTTGGAGCGTATTTTGGTCATTCCACAAGAATTCTTCTTGAAGTTATAGGTGATGCAACTGGTGCAGCCTTGGGTGCAGTTTTCGGTGCAGCCTTTGGTGATGCTGTTGGTGCACATTTTGGTGGAGACACTTTAGGTGCTTGCACCGGTGCAGATGCTGGTGTTTCTTTAGAAACTACTTTGTTGACATTTTTATTGTCCAAATGGCTGAAAAGTTGAGTGATCATCAAATTAATATAATGTTATATCCTTATAAATATTAATCTTTTAAGATAATTTTATTTACGCACTTATTTCTTTTGAAATTATAAAATAAAAGAGAGATTAAAAATTTCGTCTACTCGAAACTTAATTCTGATAAAATCTGTTCAACTATTTAAATTTTTTTTTCATTTTCTATAATCGAAATAGAATATCAATATCATTATAAATGAAATCAATTACTTATTCGATCAAATATTGAATAAATGATTTCTTGATACAAATTACAATGATAATTATAATCAAATAACATGATTTATTAAAAACATAATAGACAAATGTGATTTCGGTGAAATTAAGGGAAAAGAAATAAATCATGTCTTACCTGAGTTCTTGAACCCAATCTTGGAATTCAGAATGATCAACATAGTGAAGCTTAGGAACCTCCTCTAATGAACCAACACTGATTTCTTCATCAAAAAGGTTCTTCCATGGATTCACCTCATCACCAAAAACAGAATGGATTGGCAAAGCCAATACCAAGGCAAATACCAAAGCCAATGATGACTTTGCCATTGCCTTAATTGTTAATAAAATTATTACTTCCCTTTCTTTTCTTTTTCAAATTCAATAAATTCAAAAATTTAACCAACAATAATTGCTTCCTTTGTGTGACTAAAAAGGCAGGGTTGCAATAAAGAAGTGCACAAATCTTAGGGTTACATATGAGGCTTTATTTATAGTGGAAGAACATGCTATTTTTTGCCTCCTATAATTTGAGATTGTTGCTATATATGACTACATACAAAAAAAGTGGTTGCAATAACAATCTAAGGATCCAATAAACTTAGCAATTAACACAATATAAGTTTCATTTAGTTTTTTCGGTAGTTTACCATTTTCAAAAAAAAAAAGGGTTTCATTTAGCTTTTTTGGTAGTTTAATATCTTCGAAAAAAAATCCAAAGCAGTTTAAAATAACCATTATGTCCGTTGTATAATTTTTTGTTGGATTTTTTTTTATAAAATTTTATTGTTAAATTAGACATTTATATAATGAAGATCATGTCTATAATATATCATATCAATGGTAAAATCATGCCTATAATTATTCAACTATGCTACATGTATATTAAAATCAGTCACCAAAGTTAATTACTAGTATAAAATATATGTTAAAATATAAATACATAATGAAAATAAATTAAACTACACATTTATGCACAAATACATTAATAACTTATTTTAGTGATTATTTTAGTGTGTGAATAATATTTTTTATAACTATTTATAGCTTTATAAAAAAAATTGAAAAAGTATTAATGCCCTAAACATGTTGTTACTGTCCAACAGTTTGGACTTTTACTTCCTGTAACGCAGGAATTTCAATTTCCTCATCTCTTTACCTCACTTTAGGATACATTTATGTGTATTAATAAATATTTAAGACTAATAAATAATAAAATTAACAACATATATAGTTTATGAAGCGAAGTAAGTTTAAGCTGTTTGAATTGAATTTTTTGTCTCTTTAGCATTATCATTAAATTATATTATCCGAGTTAAACTATAAATAGAAACATTTTGGCTTTGGAGCATAATAATTTTCTCATCAAGTCATTTATATTTTTTGTNATGTCTAGAGGGCTTTTAAAGGAGAGATCACAATGGGAATTATACATAAAGTAAGAGAAGATATAATGTGACGTGAAGTATGGTCACAAAATAAGGATGATTAATTTTGAAGGTCAAACATAATTTTATTTCAGGTTTAAAGTTATATTAAATAGTTTAGGATGTTTTTTATAAATAAAATTAGTCTTAATACGTTAGAGAAGTTTCTATTACTTCCTCACATTTAAATTCAAAAAATTTTCAGTAATCGCACCATTTACTACAGCAGAAGCGAAATTTAGCGGCGCTTTTTTCTCCCTTTAGCGGCGATTTTAAACCGTCGCAAAATAGTTTACTGGTTATGAGCGCTGATTATACAAAAACACGAGTCATGAATCTACCAAAATATCATGAGACTCTATTTTTGTTTCTTTCATTTTAATTCTATCTTTTTTCTTTGTTCTTTCAGTTCTCTATCTTAATTTTCTACACTTAGCTTGTTTATTTTTATTTCATACTTTATGTCTTGTTACACAAAAAAGAGTTAAGATTTTAATATAAATTTGATCGATGATTTATTTAATTAATTATGGCAAACTTAAAGCAAAAGATTGAACTAGATAACACTATAAGAGAATCAAGAATGTATTCCGCACAAAAATATTCCAACATCAATTTGAATGAATTGAATACAGAAAAATATGGTGTACAAACTTAGTCGATAAAAAAAATGATATCAACTTAGTTTATATGCATATCATAAAGAAACATTTTTTCTCTTGAGAAGATGTTGGTGCTTCTGCGGGTGCACTTCTTGGAGCCAATTTCTGTGATTCCATGAGGATTTTTCTTGGAGCCGATTTTGGTGATTTTACTAGAGCTCTTTTTAGAGTTGATTTTAGTGATTCTACGTCTAAGAAAGCACTCTGTGGAGCCAATTTTGGTGATTCTGTAAGAGTTCTTCTTAGAGCCAATTTTAGTGATTCCAAATCTAAGAAAGCTCTTTGTGGAGCCAATTCTGGTGATTGTACAAGATTTCTTCTTAGAGCCAATTTCAGTGATTCAAGATCAAGAAAAGCTTTTTGTGGAGCCAATTCTGGTGACTGTACAAGATTTCTTCTTAGAGCCAATTTTAGTGACTCTAGGTCAAGAAAAGCTCTTTGTGGAGCCAATTCTGGTGACTGCACAAGATTTCTTCTTAGAGCCAATTTTAGTGATTCCAAATCAAGAAAAGCTTTTTGTGGAGCCAATTCTGGTGATTCTACAAGAGC
This sequence comes from Arachis duranensis, assembly GCF_000817695.3. NCBI lineage: Eukaryota > Viridiplantae > Streptophyta > Magnoliopsida > Fabales > Fabaceae > Arachis > Arachis duranensis. The sequence goes on from NC_029777.3 coordinate 110,807,784, forward strand.
TCTTCTTGGAGATGCAGCTGGTGCTTGTACTTTCTTATCGAATATTGTAGAAATTTTTTTATTGGTTTCTAAATTCCTAATTTATATAAAAACAAAAAAAAGACATGTATGTGAATAAACACATTTGGTGATATAAAAATTGAAAATTTCTAAAAAATTAATAAAATTTATTGTTTTTAAGCAGTAATTAATTAGTAATATTTAAAAATACGAATTAAAAATATATTATTAAATTGTTATACTAGAAATATTAAACTGATGACTAAAATGCGGACAAAAAATAATAAATTTAGTTGACTCTTGAGTTTTTCTCATAAAAATATATTAAAATTAACTTAATATATTTTTAAATAGCATAAATTAAATATAAATTTAGACATAAAAATGATTGATGTGATATTCTTTCTATTAAATTGATTTTTTTTTAAGATGACACAAATCTTATACACAATTTTGTAAAACAAAAATATTATACTTTCAATGATTTTCTTTTCAATAACAAAGCTATAAAATTTTAAAACTTCATATTCTAAATTAAAATACCCCTTTTTCTTCCGATTCTTTTATGAAAAAGTGGAGAAAATTCTCTTGATTTTCATAATACTATCATGCAATATCCTTATATGCATTCAATGTATTATAAATAGAATCCATCACCTTACTTGGCTTCTAGAACCCAATCAAAAGTCTTGGCTTCCACTGGTGCTTCAACACCATCAAAAAGGTTCAATGGATTCACTTCATTAGCAAAAACTGAATGAATTGGCAAAGCCAACAACAAGGCAAATACAAAAGCCAAGGATGTCTTTGCCATTGCCTTATTATTCAAAAATTATTGCTCCCCCTTTTCAAATTCAATAAATAAAGTCAACAATTGAAGCAACAAATAGTTGCTTCTTTTGTGTAACCAAAAGGAAGGGGTTGCAATGAAGAAGTGCACACCTTTTAGTGTCAATATGAGGCTTTATTTATACTTGAGGATATGCTATTTTTGGCCTCCTATTTATATGTTATTAATTTATTTGAGTCTTCCCTACCATAAAATTGGTAATTAGTAACTATTTATAGCTTGGACTTATTAAAAATTTAATTTTAACAGAGCAATTAGTGTTGTAATTAGTGTCTCTTCTTTTGTTTGTTTTTCAGCCTTTCTTTTAAGCATTATTTTAGAGCAAGACAGATGTATGACAAAAAGAAAAATAATAAATGAGCAAATAATTAGTAACTATTTATAGCTTAAATTTATAAAAAAGAATATTGTTGTCTTTAACTTAAATATGAATTGCTGCATAATATTAGAGTGGACAAATAATTAACACTTTAATTAGGTGGACGTAATAACACTGCCAACTAGAATATTGGCCAAATTAAATTATGAATTTAATTCATTGACATTAGATTAATTGTTAAATAAAAATTAAAATATTAAAAATGTATAAATTTTGTTCAAATTAAATAAATTGAGTTATTGTTTTTTTTTTTAAATTAAGCGAAGACTAGTTCATTTACTCATAAAAAAAAGTTATAATAAACGGGCCATCCGGCCCATGCTTTCGGTCCAAATCCCTTTTAATATATTAGTCCACATTTAAAATGATTATTCATATTTTCATGTGTAAATAAATTAAAATAAAAATACATATCATTATAAATACTAATTTAGTCAAATATATAACTCCAACATATATTCACCTCTAAATTGGTGATTATCTATGTTTTGTATTCACCTCTAAACAATTCATAGTATTCCATGAACAATTATATCAACAAAATGCAAGGGCCACACAGATACAACATAGAATGATAACGTACGCATGCATGAAAAGGCACATGTTGCGTTCATTTTTTTTCCCACTCAGGAAGACGTAGTAAGTTTAATTTGTAACCCTAGGTAGGGCATGAAAATAAAAAGATATTTTAAGAACATTACTAAAGAATCATTAAGAAAACATTTTTCTTTTCACTTCTAATGTATTATATATATATACAAAAGTACTATATACAAATATACATATTGATCTATATATTTTTTAAACTAAACGATTAATCACTAGAAGAATAGAAAACTTGTTATAGTAAAATAATGAACACATAATATATTAGTAATCAAAACTTATTTATAATAGTAAATAATTTATAAGATATCAAATATATATAAAGGTTTTTGGTAGTCTAGACTTTTTATATTTGATTAATTTTGCCTTAAACTAAAAAATGTAATTTAGCTTCTATTTTGTCTGCAGGAGACAATTTTATTTTGTCTCATAAATCGTGAAAAATATAATCGGTGTAAAGAAAAAGAAGATGACACAATCATGTATCTTGGTTCAATTGCATCGTATAATGCAACTTACATCTAGTCTTCACCACAACAACAGTGGAATTTTCACTATCATATTAAATATTACATACACCAATTTCTTAGAATTCAACCTAATCCTATCTGGGACGAATCAAGCTTCTACCTAAACTTGACTTGACCATGCAACTTCTTATACTCTCAACACACTAAGTGTTTACCCAACTTAACAAAAGATACAACTAAGACATCAGAATCAAAACAAAAATACAATCAAAGAAGACAAGAAATAAATCTTGTATTTTCTCTCTAAATTTCTCTCTATGCATTTTTTCTCAATAACTTTTACTTAATACCTCATTTGAATGTCTTTTACCACTGATTTAGAGCAAAGAAAGATACAACTTTAAAACAGAATACTCAATGATGAATCATCAAGTAGATGATGATTTACAACTCAAACTCTATATGCTGAACTCATATTTTGAACTCTCGAACATTATTCTTCATCTTGGTAGAATATTTCTCTTAGTGTAAATACAATGTTTTTAAGACTTCAAACTTGATTTGTAATGTTTCACTCTTCTTCTTTTTTTCGGGTTCTCTCTCCTCTTGCAGAAATGAAGATGATTTTTCTTTTTGTATGAGCTCTATTTTTTTCAGTTAAAATTTTTTTACAAGGTCAACTTAAATTTTGAGTTGGCTGAATTTCTTTTCTTTTTCTTTCATAAATATAGAAAATCAGGGATCAGAAATCAATATTAAGCACGACAGTAGAATAAAGAGCAGCAGCAATTAACTTTTTCAAAGAGCTTGACAAAATCTAAACCCTTAATCTTGTGCTTTATCCCCAAGTTTCATTATCAACTATTGAATTACAGCAGAATAAGATAACCACCACTTTCTTCAACTTACTAGCCAATGCAGAGAAAAAAAGAAAACAACAAACAATTGATTTTCATATAAATAGAAATAAATTACCTTTAACCCTTTTGATTAAGCTTAACTTGCTTTTATTGATATTGATTTGATATAATCTCCTTAATTAGCTTTCTTTTCTTCTTCTTTGGCTCTTGGTAAGAAAGAACTGAGCATTACCCAACATGAACTTAGCAGAAGCTTAGAGCTGCTTTTCTTTTGCTTGAACGGTAAAGGATTGGGTTATGGATTCAATTTCTTTCAACAACCTTGTAAGTATTTGGTCTTTCTAGTTAGACTTTTTAATTTTATTGATTTGGCTGCATTATGAATCATGAGCCTGCAATACTAAACAATTTCATCAAATCTTAATTGGACTATTAACTCAAATAACACTATGTTTATTATCACTAAAATATTATTATTTATTTACTAAACTCAACAATATATTGTCATATACCCTTACTAATTGATAATTAATTTTTAGTATATATAATATTTGATAATTATATTCTTAAAATGTATTTTTATAATATAAGACAGTTAACTCATATATATATATATATACTAATTCTAAAATTTCATCTTGTGTACAAAAGCTTATTAATTAGCGATAGATTTTTAAATAGAATTTGGATCATAACGGATTAATTTTTTACCTATTAAACTAGAAGATGTCTGAAAAAGTAAAAAAAAAAAAATAACAGCTTTAAAAATTCGTTAAGTTTGGTACTTTGGTTTTGTTAAACGATGTCGTCACAGAAAGTGCAAAACGCTAACGGCCAAGAAACAGATGCTCCACTTATGACTTAACCCACTTCCGTTAGTTACAGCCTTACAGGTTTCTCGGGGTTCCCCCAATCTCATTCAACACAAAACACTCCCTCTTGCTGTTATGATTATTATTGTCGTTCACCTCATTACTCCTCTTAATTAGTACTACTAACTATATCCAAAGAACCTTCTTCCCCATCTTCAACGTGAACGACATTCCAAAATTTTAATAACGGAACGCAAAACGACACTGCACAATAAAACAAAATAAAATAGAAAACAGAGAGAATAGAATTTCTCAGCTTCCAAACAGATCTCCGTTCCGTTGGTCCCGCCGGCGGTAACTATCTTCCGATGGCTCCGATTCCGTCCGAGAATGGCGTCGAAGGAGATGACGAGAGAGAAGAAGAAGAAGAAGAAGAAGAAGAGGAGGAGGAGGGGGAGGAAGAAGAAGACGAAGAAGCAGAAGAAGGAGAAGAGGAAGATGACGAAGAGGAGCCAAGGCTCAAGTACCAGAGAATGGGAGGAAGTATACCTGCGCTGCTATCTAACGACGCAGCTTCTTGCATCGCCGTCGCGGAACGCATGATCGCACTCGGTACTCACGACGGCATTGTCTACATCCTCGATTTCCTCGGCAACCAGGTTCGTTCCTTGCGCATCAATTTATTTATTTATGAAATGTTCTTCTCGTGAAATTCTGAGCTATCGTCGTTCAAATTGTAGCTAGCCATTTCATTTTTTCCCCTCTCTTACGTGATCTTTCGGTAACGTTCCCAAGCTTTTTCATGAACTTCACAATGGAGTGGATTGCATTTGTGAAATTTTATATCTGATTGCAGGTGAAAGAGTTCCCTGCTCATTCTGCTTTTGTTAACGACCTTAGCTTTGATTTAGAGGGTGAGTATATTGGAAGCTGTTCCGATGATGGATCAGTTGTTATTTGCGGTCTTTTTTCCGATGAGAAAACGAAGTTCGAGTATCATCGGCCGATGAAGGCGATTGCCTTGGATCCTGATTACACAAGGAATGCCTCTAGGAGATTTGTTGCAGGTGGTTTAGCTGGCAATTTGTATTTGAATTCGAAGACATGGTTAGGCTATCGTGACCAGGTGTGCAAGATTCTTCTTAACTCTAGCATGAATTTGGATAGTGCTACTCTTTTTAGTGTGTTGAAAACTATAACCATATGTATTGTATTCTCCACAATATATATATTATAAAAGGTTTTGCACTCTGGGGAAGGTCCAATACATGCAGTGAAGTGGCGAACGAGTCTTGTTGCTTGGGCAAACAACACAGGAGTGAAGGTTTATGATACTGCCAATAACCAGCGGGTAACATTTATTGAAAGGCCAAGAGATAGCCCCAGGCCTGAGCTTTTGCTTCCTCACTTGGTTTGGCAGGTCAGTGGTAAAATATCTGAGCATAGACTTGCTATTTGTTTCTGGTGCGTCTTCTCAGAAGCATTATCTGCTTCTATAACTTGATTGAATGTTTGGTCCTTGCTTTAAAGAAATGTAATACTGCAAGACATTTCTTATGAAAATTAATTTTGCTTAATATCCTTCCATATTGTACAGAGTGACACCCTCTTGGTTATTGGCTGGGGAACTACTGTCAAAATTGCTTCAATAAGAACAAACCGCTATCAAGTAGCCAATGGGACATACAGAAATTTTCCTTTGTCTAGTATGAGCCAGGTGGACATTGTGGCATCATTTCAAACTAGCTATTTCATCTCAGGAATTGCCCCCTTTGATGATGCTCTGGTTGTTCTGGCGTATGTTCCTGGAGAAGATGGAGAAAAGGACTTTAGTAGCACTGCTCCTTCTCGGCAGGTATTCACGGTTTCTTACATATGATATGATGAAATGAAGTTATATCATAAATTGGTTTGTTCTTAAACAGGGCAATGCTCAAAGACCAGAGGTTCGAATAGTAACATGGAACAATGATGAACTTTCAACAGATGCTCTACCAGTACACGGCTTTGAGCATTACAAGGCAAAGGACTATTCTCTTGCTCATGCTCCCTTCTCAGGTGAACATTATCCAGTGTTCTTATATTATGTGGATGAAATTCTCCTGCTGCTCCTGCACGGCAATAGTTACCTTTTTCATTCAAATGTAGGTAGCAGTAATGCTGGTGGTCAGTGGGCTGCAGGTGATGAACCACTTTATTATATTGTGTCCCCAAAGGATGTAGTTATTGCAAAGCCAAGGTCAATGTCAACTTCTTGATCTTATCGTTTGGTGATTGATGCATTTGCTTATAACCAATAAATAAATAAATAAATAAATAAATAAATAAATAAATAAAAGGGAGAAACAAAGGATGCTGTGTTTTTTTAATATATCCTACCGTACTTTAAAAACTTTATTCTTATGGGATTGGCAAACAAATAAACAGTCTTTCTTGCCAGCTGACCACTTGGCATGGAAGAATATTACAAGGGTTTGGTTCAAGGGATCAGCATTGTTCAGTTTATTCGTGATTATATATATATGCTCATTAAAATATCATAGTATGATAATCTATAGAACTGTTATTTATTTTAGTTAAATAGATTACATGCCTCAAAGTAACTTCTGAGAAAGGGCGTTGCACTATCATATGCCAGATTCTTTAACTTTGTTATATTCACTACACTAGTAAATCAATCTAAACACCATTGTTCACTAGGAAGATTAAACGTACAAATGAAGGTTGTTTGTCTTTTAGAGTTTTTTTTATGTAAAATATCTGAAGTGTTTTGCTATCTTATAAGTTGGGAGTATAAATTGGAAGTAAAAAAATTAAGATGATGATGAGAGAAATAAATGCATTTTAATTATTAGGGATACTGAAGATCATATTACTTGGCTTCTTCAACATGGGTGGCATGAAAAAGCTTTGGCTGTAGTTGAATCAAGTCATGGGAGAAGTGAACTTCTTGATGAGGTAAGTTATAAGCTTATCTCATAATAGTGGAATAAGGTTATCCATGTATTTTTGTTAAACCACACATGAATGATCAAAGATTAAAAGAAAAGAAAGATCACTAAAAGAAGTCTTATGGCTTTATGCTTTTATATTGATCGTTTTTTGTAACATTCTAATAGTCAATGTTTACTCCACTCACTCTAACAATCATTGCTTTCACTTGATATGTCTCCTTCTAAATTAACTTTTTTCCATTCGATCATAGCTGAGTTTTATATTTGTAGGTGGGATCTAGATACCTTGATCATTTGATAGTGGAAAGAAAATATTCTGAAGCAGCTTCATTGTGTCCCAAGTTGCTTCGAGGGTCAGCCTCAGCTTGGGAAAGGTAACTGAACCACATACTGGTAACTGTTAATCAGGCTTGTAGTTCTTGTTTGATGATTGAGTGTCAATGGACTGCTTTCAACAGATGGGTTTTCCACTTTGCTCACCTTCGTCAACTCCCTGTTTTGGTTCCGTACATGCCTACAGAAAATCCTAGACTGCGTGATTCTGCCTATGAGGTTGGTTAAAGCCTAAACCAAAGTAGTCACTGTTACAACTTACAAGTAATGTCTTTATATAAGCTGCATTCTGCAATCAACTAACTTTGACATTTTTTTTGCTTATTGTTGTACAGGTTGCTCTAAATGCATTGGCTACAAATCCTTCCTTTCATAAGGATCTCTTGTCCACTATTAAGTCCTGGCCACCTGTAATTTATTCTGCACTATCTGTTATTTCAGCTATTGAACCTCAGCTTAAAACTTCATCCATGACTGAACCACTCAAGGAGGTCAGCGTTTCTCATTTTATCTTTTTATAGAAAAAGAAATTTTAGTTTAAGGGAATGGACAAGAGAGAATACGACAAACACAGAATCACGGATAGATATGAAAAGAAATAGCTAACAAATAAACCATGTAACAATGCATGTCAATCCCTTTGAATATCAACCAGTAGAATACCAATAAATAAACCATATGCTGAGCACCAAAGGAATACCAACTAAATAATCGCATCCCAAACAAAACCAATATTAAAAAAGAAATCATTAAAAACCCTGGAATTCCTTTCTGCCCTAATACACCAAAGCCCTACAGGAATTGGGGACTGGGATGTCTTACTAGTTATATTTATGTTTTCGATAGTCATTTGCTTATAATGATGTATTTGTTTTCTATGCCAGGCATTAGCAGAATTGTATGTAATTAATGGGCAACATGAGAAAGCTGTTGCTTTGTATGCTGATGTAGGTGGTCGTATATCTTTTCTGTGTGTTCAGGAAGCAAGTGCATTGATTGAAAGTGATTAAAGTACATTTATACTGATTTAGTTCCTACACCCTTCTTTGATGAAACTTTCAGCTTATGAAGCCAGAAGTATTTGACTTCATTGATAAACATAAACTGCATGGTGCAATTCGTGAGAAGGTATGCTTGCAATTTGCAGAAGTGATATTTATCTATCTTTAATCTTTACAGTGTCACTTGATGTGAGCAATATACTCTACATTTCTCCTTTGGTATTTCATGATTAAGCATTAATGAACCTATAGAATCTTTCTACAAGTTTTGTTACAGTATTAGGATCTAGTTATTGATGTTGTCACATCTCTTATATTTATTAAATGTATAAAAAAAATGGATGAGTAGCAGAGTCCATCCCAATTATCCAAAATTTGTTTATTAATATTTGAATGGTCTCATATTTATCTGAAGGAGAAAACTTTGTGGTATTTCCTTCCTCTTGTTTAAGGGGAATTGATGTTTTGTTTGTACTTGTATCCACTTTTGTTAGAAAAACTAGAGTTTTTGGGAATGGCAATAGAAAATGACACAAAGAATGGGCGTAAATGTTACTGATGAGCAAGTGCCTAATGAATATGTTTATGCCTTGTAATTCATAAGATGGTCCTAGATCTTTGTTTATTTATATTATGATTACAAAATGTCACTTGTATCCTTTATAGTGGGATTTGGGAGCTTATTGCAATTAGTTACTTAAATCAAACGTTATTTTACACTTTAGTATACATATACAATATGCTTATCATTCCCTGAGCTACTTTTAGCTTTCGGTTTGTAAACAAAAGATTAACTTTATATGCTGATCCCCATAACCATAGAACTTAAGTTGACCCTATAATTTTACTTATTCTAATACTAAATTATGAAATGACACATATAACCATCACTTTGTGTGCTTAATGAGCAACTAACTGATAACCAAATCAATGTCATTAACAACATATTGTATCCTTAAAACTTGTCTATATAGCTATTGGTGTCTCATTATACATGCTGTACCTGTTCAGGTTTTCCAACTAATGATGATTGATTGCAAGCGTGCTGTTCCTCTGTTAATCCAAGCTAAAAACTTAATAAGCGCTCCTGAAGTTGTGAAGCAACTTCAAAATGCTGATAATGAGTCTGACTCAAGATACTTCTTGCATTTATATCTCCATTCATTATTTGAAGTTAATCCACATGCTGGGAGGGACTTTCATGATATGCAGGTAGGCTCTGTTTCTATATAGACCTTTGCAAGCTTACTTTATGGATTCTTAAACGTAGATCAATGCAAAATTTGTATTTTGGATTTGTGAAATTCACGTGTTTGCTTTCACTGCTGCAACCTAAGGTAGTTGCTGCTTTGTAAGTCTGTACTTTTCATCCTGGACAAAAGAATTTCTTCATCTTTTTAATGACTTCTACATGACTCATATCCCGTTTTATTAACACCAACCTGTGAAGGCCAAAGCTTCTATTCATAGAGTCCCAGTTTGCTCTCTGGATGTTTGAAAAGGTAGAAGTCATCATATCCTGGTCTGTGGGTGCTTGCTCGTTTGCTGAAGTTTTTCTCTAGAAGACAAACATATTCTTTCAATTGTAAAATTTAAGTAAATAATATTATTAGCAAGGAGAACAACAACCTACATCGAATATATTAAACTTCAACAACGAAAACAAATATGAAAGACTGAAATGCCGTAACTAAAGAATTTGCTTTTTCCTGTGCCATTATATCCTTTCTAATTCATCCAACCAAAATTCCCGTACACCTGGTGATTCACATGCAAGTATGCAACAATAAATGTGACGTTTTTCTTCCCATAACAGCTTGAATTGGTCCTATATGGTCGTGCCCTTGGCTATATCTTTGGATTCTTAGATCCCATTGCCTTGTTGCTCTATGTACACTGTGGAGACTTGCCCTTGTTTTCGAAACGGAATCAGAATTTCTTATTGTGTAATAGAAAGTAACTAACTGTCGTCCGCACAATCAGTTATAGAATGTTTGGTTTTGATTAGTTCTGATCTCTGAAATTCAATCTGTTTTGCTAACAATTGTTGGCTATTACTGCCATATTTGCAACTTGTAGACTGATGGCCTTGTTCTATTGATGCATTTCTTTGTCATGTTGGAGGCATCAGTATTCATTTCAAGCTATTATAGCATATTATTGCTATATTCTTCCTCCTTTCTTTGCCTGCAACTGATTTTTTTTTTCTCAGTTAATATCATTGTTTTTTCTTCTGCTTAGGTAGAACTATATGCAGACTATGATCCAAAGATGCTGGTACCTTTTCTTCGAAACAGTCAACATTATACCCTTGAGAAGGTTTGGGATCAACCTGTAAATGACAGCTATATATTCGCATGCTAGTGATTCACGGAACCATTTCTCAATCGTTTTTCAGGCTTATGAGATTTGCATAAGGAGAGATCTAATTAGAGAGCAAGTCTTCATCCTAGGAAGGATGGGAAACTCAAAGCAAGCTCTAGCTGTAATTATAAATAAACTGGGAGACATAGAGGAGGTATTTCAACTATTCATCCAGAAGTGGATTTTGGTTTTAACTTTCAACCGAAATCCAAATTTTGAATCAGAATCTCTGGCATTTTATGTTGATTTTGGATTGGTCATAATCTTTTGCAGGCTGTAGAGTTTGTCACCATGCAGCAGGATGATGATCTTTGGGAAGAACTAATCCAGCAATGCCTTAACAAACCTGAAATGGTATAACTTGATAGCTAAGATGTATATTTATATGTTCATGCCTGTTTGGTTATTTTTGTTGAGAACCTTTTTGGGGCGAAAATGAAAATTATTTAGGTGCATGCACTTATTCAATATTTTAGTAAATAGAAGTAACCAATCAGATTTTCTGAAGCCAAAAGCCATGTCTTTAACATGACCATGTACTTAACTCCCCTATCTCCTTCCCAACACGTGAAAACTGTCATCGCAAGTTTTGTTTGTGTCAATCATTTTAAACAGCACATCTTTTGGCTACGTTTCAAGACAAAAATATCGAAACAGCAGAGAAATAATTCTTTTGGTTGTAGAGACGGCCAGATGGGGACAGAGACACAACTTTTTTATCCCAAAAGACGAAAAATTCTTATATTTCCTTCCCGAAGTGAGGACAGAAACAGAATCCAAATGCAAAAGTGTATTTCTACCATCATTTCCAGTGTCTCAAAGCTAGGCCAGTCATATTTGTTAACCCAAAGGTTGCTGCTGGGCTATGTTTATATCTTAAATCTGAACTTCTCTTCTATGTTTTTGCTGAGTCGAGTTGTCTTGTTAACGTTATTGTACTCGGCACATCTTGCCTCACCATATCTTAACACTAGTTTTATCTGGAGTCAGATGAGCAAAGATCTTTCCATCGGGAGAGGGAGTAGGTTATGTCTGTTGTCCCTTACAACAGTTTGTTTGTTTTTGGTGTGGGAGTTAAAATGTTTAAGAAGAAATAAATCCTTAAAAACAAACGATCCAATATTCACTTGTTTTGTATACCTTGTCTTTGTCCAACGAGTTCTTTGATTCTTGTAATTGACAACAGGTGGGCATACTATTGGAGCACACAGTTGGAAACCTCGACCCCCTCTACATTGTAAATAAGGTTCCCAATGGGATGGAAATACCTCGGTAAGCAATGAATGTGACGTAACAACTAATTAAAAAGTATTTTGATTGAATATCGCACTCAGTTTTAGAAGAGGTCCATCTATCTGTTTTTGTATTTGAACTGAGGAATTTGGATTCTCTAAAGTGAGGAAATTAGTGAAGTTATAAAATGAGAGGTTAATCACCCTTGAATTTATAACTTTCATTATATGTAAATCTCACTATTTTAATTCAATGGTCATTAAATACTTACTTTTTTACTTTACAAATCTTTTCACTTTAGAGGATCTTGATCCTGACTTGGGTGCTCAGAAGGTTCATGGTTGCGTAGGTCATTCCGGCTTCCCAATTCCAGCCTTATTCAGTAGCATTATGTTTTATACAGTGTAATTTAATTTCTCTGTCTACTCTTCTGTAGGCTAAGGGATCGGCTGGTAAAAATTATCACTGACTTCAGGACTGAAACATCACTTAGACATGGGTGCAATGATATACTTAAGGTTCTTTTCTCCCCCACCGTACCCCTAGTATAGTATAGTATAACGAGAAACCTTAGAATCTAATTAATTTGATATTATATTGTATCCCTCTGATTTTTTGACATCAAAATAGGCGGACTGTGTCAACCTTTTAGTTAAGTATTACAAAGAGGCAAAGCAGGGAATATGTCTAACTAATGAAGAAGATGAGCCACGAGCGAAAAGGAGAGGTACTAATGCTTCGCACTGGAAATCGTCTAGTTTTAGAACCATGGAAATGAACTCAAAGATCTCTAGGGGAGGTGCAAGATGTTGTATATGTTTTGATCCCTTTTCTATACGTGATGTATCGGTCATTGTTTTCTTTTGCTGTCATGCTTATCACTCAACTTGTCTTACGGATTCTTCCTACACTAGCAGTAGCAAGAAAGAGAGTGGAGTCAATAATAGTGATGATGATGATGATGATGATGAAATGGAGGTTGGTGGCCCTCGAATGCGATGCATATTGTGTACTACTGCTGCTAGCTAGTTAGGGTGTGTTGCATTAATGCTTGGTTGTGTGTGCTTGCATGCATAAAGAGGTGCATGTGTGGTTTCCCTCTTCTTGTTGCTTCAATATGATGTCAATTTTTTTCAATCAATATATAATGATATAGGTTTTTATTCACTCGTATTAATTATATCTAAGTATAAAGATAAATACTCACTAAGAGTAATTATAATGACTACTGAGTTACTACATGACTTACATTTTATGGTACTATGGTATAATATGTATATAACAATAAAAAGTAAATTACTGGTTACTACACATCATTCTTCAAAAGGAAATATCGAAATTATATTTTTAAAAATGCATTAAAATATTAAAAAAAAAGAATTTTATTTTTGGGAAGAAAATTTATATAATAACTGAAAATAACAGAATGAGGGAAGCGAGTATTATTTTTGGGCCCAAAGCATGAATCAAAGCGCATAAGTAGCAAGGTAATATAATAGGGATCAATAATGATTGAGATTCCGTAATTCATGGAAATTCAATTTGATGTGTGTATTTATAGTTCAATACCATCAACAACTTTGTCATCTTACAACCAATTCAGAGTGTAGAAATTAGGCAAGGCTTACATCAAAACTTTAGGGTAAAAAAAATGAATTCTATATGAAAGTTGATTCCTGTCATTGTTTTGTAAGATCATCAGCTCAATCAGTTTCAAGACTTGAATCAAATTGGCAGCACCGATGTCCTGTCATTGAACATGATATCATTGATTTGGCCCAAACCTATATCTGATATAGGCTCCATGGGTCGCAAGAAGAATCATCTGAACAAAGAGATATCAATGTCAATTAACAGCTTGACAGCACATATGAAATTATCCTTTGCTAAGATGACTAGAGTTGGATTCTGCAGAAAAGACAGTCAATAGTACTTTTCAAAAATAGATAACAGACTAGTACTTACAAGTTGTTTACAAAATGAAAATCACCATATCTTTGATCCAGCCACCACCTTTCTTGGCATTCCAAATTCAATAAGATAGATGGATGACTAGTCATACATAACATAGAATAAAGAAGGATAGTATATGAGAGAGAAAGCTTAGTTGGAGTAACGTAGATTGTTGAAAGATAGAAGATGCATAATTTCATTTTAACTAGTTTGAATATATAAGAACAACTATATAACATTCAATTATTAAGAGAAAGAATCATATGAAAAATAGATCAGTAGTTAGAGACATAACCAATTTTTTTTAGACGTGATATATAATAGGATGTAATAATATTATTTAATCTATATAATCAATCATATTTAGTGAGATAAGATTTTATTGTTATTATTATATAATTTATATAATTAAAAGTCTATATAAGAGGTTTTTTATATGAGCAATGTTAGGGGCCAGTAATATTTGTGATTGGTAGCCATCAACTAGCCATCAATGATGATTTGATGGTATGAGATTGGTGTGAGATTTCATCCAATGGCTCACATTTCTCTGCTGGTTACATGCTGGACAAAATGCAATAAAATTGCTGGCCCCTGACTTTTTCTTTTTATATTTTTGGCCTGGGCGTGATAACTGATTATGCATGGAAGGTTCGTATTAATAGAAGTCACTCATGTTTTCAACAAAAATGTGCCAGTATCGATTTGAATAAAAGGTTTCTAATGCATAAACCTAGCCAATAAATAAAATAATTTTTCATACATAAAAATGTGAATTATCAACTTTGTTTACACATGTTGCCAAAAATTCCTAAGTTTTTCTTAAAGAATTTTTTTTAGGCTTTGAGTGAGGACCACCAAAAGAGTATGTTTCTTGGGGTCAATTTTGGTGATGCCACTGGTGCAGTTTGTGGTGATGCAACTGGTGCAGTGTTTGGTGCAGAGCTTGGTGATGCAGCTGGTGACACTGAAGGTGATGCTGCTGGTGCAGTTGAAGGTGAAGCTGCTGGTGCTTCCACTGGAGCTTTAGTCTTAAATATACCTTTCTCCATATTGCTGTTTTGTTGGAAAATAAATAAATAAATAAACAAATAAAAAGGGAAGAATGAAAAAGAAAAAGAGAGAGGATGTTGAGCAATATATAAAAATATACATCTCAAACTAAAATTAACTTAGTTTGAGCTTATAAATATATACCTTAAACTAAGATTCAAACATCAAATTAAATTGGTTGATTATAAGTTCTTATTATTAAGGGTAAAATACGAAAAAAATTGACTATCGACAAAATCAGATATATGGATTTTTTTGTTGATTTATTCAAAGATTTATATATACTTGATTTATAATTTATTTTTTCATATAAATATTTAAATTTATACAGACTAATTTATCTGTTTGACACCATAAACACATATTTGTACTTTATTCTATTACAAAACTGATGACTTTATTTAGAGAAAAAATAAATAAATTTTAATTTTTTATTTTGAATAAAATAAATTTTTGATTGATTAAAAATATAAAATTATTTTTTATTTTTTAAAAGGTGAGATATCTACATTTTTTTGTCTAAAATATACAATGACAAATTTTTAAAAAAATTGAAATACCTCATATTTTTAAAGATAAAAATATTTTTGTATTTTCAATAAAAAATTTATTTATCTTAAAAATAAAAAGTCAAGTCTCTATTTATGGTTTTGAGAGATATAGTAAAGTATGTTACCGTGCTTGTTCAACCCAATCACTGAAATTAGGGAGAGAAGGAGGAGAGGGAGTGGAAAAACCGAAACCACTCAAAGCATCAGCAGCAGCCTTCTTGGCAGCAGCTTGAGCAATCGAGTTTCTAACACCTTCCAAATACGACGATGAAGCTGATGATGATTCGTGTTCTGCAAGAGCCTTCTTTGCTTCATCAATGGTGCTCTCAGAAACTGATGAAGAAGAGTAGAGACCACCAGCTTGGCTTAGGCTTGCTTGATTGAACATGCTCAGCCACACATTATTGCTGCTGACGTCATCACCCACAACTGTACGGACTGGGAAACCCAATATTGTGAATGTCAAGGCAAATACCAAAGCCAATGATAGCTTTGCCATTTCCTTGTTTTTTATAATTAGGGTTCTTTGTTGCTTCTTTTTTTTCTCCAATTAGCACATGCAACCCTGTTTGTGATCACTTATGGAGGATGTATTTATAGTTTTTGGGAAGTATTTCATTTTCATGTAACAAATTATAACGTCCTTCAATAATAAACATACACTTGTTTGGTGCTCCGCCGTAACAGATGCTGATTATTTCTTTGTACCACGTAATACCAAGTGGTGGCTAGGGGTTTATTCTCCCATCATTATTATTATTATTATTATTATTATTATTATTATTATTATTATTATAAAATATGATTTTTGTCCTAACTTTTTGGTAAATCTTATTCGTGTTTATAATGTTTAAATTTTTTTATTTGTATCTCTAACTTTTGTAAAAATAACTTAATATTATTATGCCGTCAATTATATTAATAGATCAAATTGTATTTTTTAATTATTTTTATTTGGATGTATTCATTCTCAATTAGGTCGTCTTATTTGGATATGTTCGATTTTAATATTGTACTAATTATTTGTGTTTAGGTTCAATTATATGTTTCTAAAAGAAGTGAATTATGTATATATTTTTAAAATTAGTTTCAACTTTTGATGAACTATTATTTAAAATAGATCATCAGTTCTATTCTAGATATTTGTATTCTAATTTCAAAAAGACATTTTCAAAAATTCTAACTAAAGTTAATGATGTTGAATTGATGACAGGATAATATTAAACCGCTTTTATAAATTTTAGAAATACAAATAGGACAATTTAAACATTAGGAACATAAATAAAATTTATCCTAAATATTAGAGACAAAAACGATACTTTTTATTCTTATTATTTTTCAAATAATAATAAATTATTATCTATAATATTTTATTTTAACAACAAACAATAAAAAAATATTTAATAGATAATTGGTATATACTTAACAAAATAATATATTGAACATTATTTTGTACGGATTAAAAAAAACTTTTTTAAATAATTAAGCCAAAATCATAACAATAACAATAATGTTCAGAATGTTATTTGTGAATATGTACTTAATTATCTATTTTAAATGTTATTTGTATAAAATATAATATAAAAAAATAGAGGGTATCAATATATTATTTGTTAATTTATTGTTAATAATAATTAATATTAAAAACATTTTTATTAAAAATATATGTATAAAGAGACATTTAAAATATATTTACAAAGATATTTTTATTAGACATGACTATAAAATAAATATTTTTATTAGATATATTTATAAAAATATTTTTATTAAACATAATTATAAATAAAAATTGACAGAAATTTATAGAATTTTTGTTGGTTACGTAGCCAAATTAAATATAATATATATGTAACAAAAATTCATTGGAGACAAACATATAAAATTGACGACAGAATAAAATCTCTTCTTCAACTATCTTTCTCTCCAGGTTCAATATCACACT